>NC_081443.1:2122206-2131784 GCF_007210705.1 Tigriopus californicus
CAACTGCCCCTTAATCGTCCGAATTTCAAGTCAAGCGACTCTTTCCGTCTCACCAACTAAAATCTAGTGTGGGAAATCAGATTCTTCAAAGAATGTTCGTGTTCCACATAATACAGAACAGTTCTAGGGAACAGAGAGATCTTGTGATCCACGTCATTATCATTGGCCATTTGCCAGCTTTTCACGGATGAAGGGTGGCAGGGGGTTAGCTAGGCCGGTCTGTCTGTCACAACTTTTATGAGATCTCGCTCGATTCCTTCATCCACATATCCCAAAATCTACCCTTAAGACGACGAGCAAAAGAAGCCGCCTGAAAGCTTCGGTTTGTCGGACATAGTAACATCATTGCTCATATCGGAGCACGAAAGTATCAGTGATTGAACAGTCCTCGATCTTCAATAATCTGTTCTTTTTGTGGCCAAGACGTTTTTTTGACGATATTTTCGTTTTTTTGACGATATTTTAACCCAAATCAGTGACGTCGTCCAAGCAAAGTGTCACATGCAAATGACACATGTTACGAAAAGAACCATGCACTTACCTCCGATAGGAATGCTCCTTTTCAAAATGGAGCTTTATCAGTGGAGTTGAGTTATGGCCAAAGCGTGAGGTACTATAAAGAAACCCTTTTTCATCTCAGCCAGAACCAGGCGTGATCGGAGGCCCAAAACGGCAGAGCACGAATATCCTTTGCTTATTTACATGTTCTTCAAAACAAAAGTAAACTGCTCCGTTTATTGGGTGCGTAACTCGATTTCAAAAACTTGGGCTCTGTTTTGCAATCGCTTGCTTACGATGCCTTCGAACGTCTAAACTGAGGCCGACAATGTACATGTATGTACATAATAGCAGACATTGTATTACGTGAAGCTGGAGCCATATGTATGTATTTCTACCCATCCTCTCTTTCCTAACCAGACTCCTCACGGCATGTACTGTGTTTCAAATGCACTAAAAACAATTTGCGTAGGATTTACGTCACTCGTTTGTTTATTCTCGAGCTTTATTGAAAATGGCAAGTCCACTTTTGAATTGTTCAGATACTTGTCCAAGATAACCCGAATTGGTAACGATCGTTTTGGACCTACAAGATCCTTCCACAAATTTTGGGCAACGTGGACGAGATAACACATCTGGTCTTTCCAGCAAAGAAACCAAGATAGAGAGAGAATGGGTCATTTTTTTATTGTGTCAAAATCTATTGTTTGTAAGCTCGATTTAGATGTATTATGTCGCACTTTTTGTCATTCTCCTTGAGAAATGAGGTTGATAGTTGCAAGTGTTTCGGTAGCCAGAGAGCACCGCGCATGCCATTCATTTCCAGTTCAGGTTTGAATCAAGTTCCTACAAAAAGTGGAAAGTACAAATGCGTTCGAAAGCTTTCTTTCACTATTCTTTTTTTTGCACTGCTGACTTTGCCACCACCATCAACTGTTAACAAAGAAATTGGATTTTTGGCGTCAAATGATAAGAAAGGGCGAAATAGAGTGACTTAGTGTTACGTTCAATTGTCAACATTTAGATTGTCCCCGTTTTTGACGATGATTTGTTGCTACAGGGCACAATTTTTTCAAACCGCATCAAAAATGTATTCTAATGCGGTAGATTAAACAAAATTAACAACGTTTATTCTTAGGGCCTCTACAAATAGAACTAATTCGTTTGCAGTTCCTTGAGATTAAGTCTGATCTAAAACCAGTTAGTGACGAGATCAATTATATTTTGCCATTCAAAATATGCTCACCGAGTTCGAAATTTAGCTTGGCCCTAAAGACATCAAATTAAGATAAAAGTGGTACTTTAAGAACCTCCCACCTTTCTGGTCAAAAATCGTCTGTTACTGAATCATGATGCTTTTGACGAAACACAGTCTTTTTGGTTTGCCCGGAAGCCTTTAACCCCATTTAGAAGGACCCGCATATCAAGTCAACTTTGATTGATGATTGTGTAAGCATTGGATGGTCGTAATGAACTCTGATTTTCCTTCTCGCCTTCAAAAATATTGTCATCGTTGAATATTTTCGTATACTTCAAGTTAACTGCGATTGTGGGAGATACCTGCAGTAGGGCCCATGCATTTCTAAGACGTTGGTTAGGTTTGTTTCGAACATTTGATGGGAGCTCCTCCAATGCCTCAATTGCTAAGAGGGTGGGTTGAGGGGGCAATTTTCTGTCTCAGGTCTGTCTTGCCACCTTGTTTTCCAGGTGCTGAGAGATTCTAGTGTTTGTGAGGTGGGTGAATTCCGATGGGACAAGCATTCCATTTTAAGGATGGCTACCAACGTGACCGCCCTCTATTGGGTAGATGATATTTGGCCTGCCCATCTGACGAGGACCTCAGTTGCGCGGTGTTTTAATTTGGGTAACTTTAGCGTGGCCCCTCATGGCAGGGCTATGGAAATATGTCCAAGTCAAGGGTCCTGGCAACACTGTTACCAAGAGATTTGGTTCCAAGTGGCAGAAGAGGAATTTATGATTCCCCCCCGCAAAAAGGGTCATTGAGATCCCAGGGATCTTAAAATATTTGGGCTGTTGAGAAGCTCTGACAAAGTGTGCCACTATTTACACCTGATAATCGGAGAAAGTTTCACTCCATATTTTTATACGTGTTTTAATGAGATATTAGAAACAAAAGGTAACAACCGAATAGGGACTGGTTCAAGGTCTGCTTTATTTTCAATTGTGTTCTTGGGAAGGCATCTATGGGCCTTAATACAATCTTTTACTAATGAACAAGATCATGAACCTCAATCTTAAGCCTTTGCTTGATCCGTTTACCAGTTCCTTATTTCTTGAAGGTATGTTTTACTAGGACGGTTTTGATTCCATTGAATTTTGTTGATTACTTTGTAAGCCTGTGATGTTAACCTGCAACAGTCTTTGACATTCAAAATGTACCGCTCAATGGGAAGCATCTTGTTTGACAGCACATATAGTTCCAAAACATTGGAATGGTCTCAAGGCATTGAATTTATGATTGAAATCGTGCACGCGTAATTGCACCTAGCCCAGTAGTGATCAGTGGGCAGACCGCAAGTTTGACGTTATTTGAAAGAGGTAACCTTACAGAACATGGGTAACTGTCCACTTTAGCTAACGTTGGACTCTGTGACTCAGATGATCTCGGCGTCTTCTTAGTATTTGTATAGATTGTCGGGAGATATCTTTGGCTGATGCAAGCAACATTGCCTCTTTCATATTTATCGCCTTTTCATTCTGAATCAGACGTCCTTTTTAAAATTGAACGGGCTTCGATTGTGCTCAGGGTATTTATGATTTGCAACACGTTGACACAGCCTTTAATATTGAGGCATGTTTGGCGAGTTCGATCCTTCAATAAACAAGAGGCTCTTAAATTGGTGGAGAGTTACTCGTATATGCCACGTTCTTACCTGCAGAATGTGGGCCCCAAGATGGTTTATTTCTTTGCCTTGAGAGCTACCACAGAGAATGCTTTAAAACCATTGGTAGCACTAGGCCTGCGGTTATTTAGTTCTAAAGAAATGAACAGACGGACCACAAATGGCTCCTTGAATGTGCCGATTCCCAATTGTTGGTCCTTTTCAAGTATCAACTCAAGGTTGACGAGTTTTAGCCATGAAGACTTGACCGGCCCTTCCCATGTTCCGGGTGGATAATCTCAGATATCGTGCAAACGTTTCTTTCTTCAGCTGAAGCTTTCATACTGTTCCATTTTTGGACTTAAAGGTCTCGGAAATTTAGCAGCTTTCACAAATTTCCAAAAAAAAAAAATCATTTTGCAACAAAATTCAGCCACGTTTTCCAGATACGAGAGACTGAACTGAAAATGACAGACCAAGGATATTAAACTCAATGATAAAAAAATATGAATAGACAACACCGTAAAAACGGATGCCTTAATTAGAACAGGGATAGACGAAAGCTTCATCTTTCCGGGCAAAACCGATCACAACACCTTCCTATGGTATTGCTGTCATAAAATCAAACCATCGTGTTAGCTTGCATAATGTCGAGCGATGATTTTCCATCTTGACCATTTAGTGGCCACATGACATCTGCATGCAGAGATGGTTTTTGTGGCCGGTACCGTAGTACCGATTTTGCACTTGTTCAAAGACTACTTTTCCTGAGCCGAACCTTTTGTCCAATCCATGAGCGAGATTAGGGTCAAAACTGATGACGTTGTCCTGAAGATGTCTATTCATCTAAAATATACAATGTAGGTAGAGAAGGAAGGAAGGCTGCCTTTCTGGAGGATTTCGTCATGTAAATACGAATAGTAGTAGTAGCGGTAGTACGTATGTATAAGTCTCCCAATCGTCGACCTTCTTGCTTTCGGTGGTCTTCACCTTCTCTCGGTTCATTGCTCATCAGCATTGTCCTAATCTTCTTGCCAGTTACATCCACGAAAGAACGGACGAACGAGAGATGCATCACCAGTAACACAATTGGGAGTCCAGAGAGCAAAGTAAAAGCCATTGGGGCCTTCCTTCTTTTAGTACACCCATAAGAGCCGCCCTGGCCCCCAAAGCGAGGTTCTTTCAGTGCACACATGTACTTTCATTTATCTGTCATTGTGAGCAGTGGTTGGCAATGCATACTGTTTATGTACATGTACGTACGTACTGTAGATACAGTGCAGTGTGCAAACGCCAAAAGAGAGAGTCTGTTAAGGTCATACATTGTTACTTCGGGAATAACGAAATGAGCACCATGCGATGATGAATTGATACCGTAGAAGGTGTGGCATTGAAAGCATTGGAGAATACTCAGATCAAAATAAGCCCTGTCTGGATCATTTATGAACTGCTTTCATTGCCAATTTTGCAACTTCTTTTGTGAAAGTGCATTAAATTATTCTGGCTTGCTGAGACAAGGAGAGAAAGCTCTAATTGAAACGGTTTGAAAACCATTGCTTTGAGGGACTTTCCATTTGAGCATGCATGTGTAACAATCAAAATACACTATCGATATTGGGAGGTCTGGTCTGATTTTCTGTGGCAAATGTCAAATTTGCTCTATTTTGCGTCTTCTGTCAATGCTTTGAAAGTTCATAAAGAATTGTTAGTATTAATGTCCATTTCAGTCAAAAACACTCACCAAATGACATAAGTGAACTATCACAATTTTCTTATTGAACTAGATAAATCATATGCCTGACCATTGAATCGTCGTCCCTTAAACTGTTTTTTGCCAGGTTTTCCAGCTATGCTCATCTAAACCAACAATGTTTGGGTGGGGCCGATTCGTCTCTGTCCAAGAAACGCAAGCCCGTTTTAGTCGAAAATGTATGAATTTGGTCTCTTGCAGTGATTGAACACTCTCCTTGTACTTTGTGAAAAAGTCGATGAAAATGTGTTACTCTTCGTGAAAACTCGCCTGACTGGCCATTTGTTTTATTAGCATTGAAGTAGGATTGGCAAGGTCAATGTATTCTGGCTACATGCTAACCGAGGTCGTCACTGAACTGAACAAATGAGTCATCGTCAACTTCTTAGCCGGTTTGATTCGAGTTCCCATGCGTTAAGAGAATGGAATGATAAAATTACAGTATTCTGTCAGCTCAGTAAAATTGCAACTTTTGTTTTCAGGGGATTCGTCATCTTCCAGGGGATCACCTGGAACACGGGGAGGACTTCTCTCCAATAACATCAGTGGATTCTCATCCAGATCCTCTGGTTCCATTGTTGGTGGAGATCCAGGGAAAAATGAACACAACAACAGACTGGGATGCAACAATTCAGTAAGTTGAGCATTAACACATGTCTATTCATTGATTTTTCGTTTTCGTAAAGGCACCAAACTTGAGACGAACTAATCCCCTCCATGACAATAGTTTCAATTGCTGATAAGGTCAATATTCAAATCATGAATTGGCAGTAATTATAGATTTTTAAATACGAACAATTATTATGAATGAACATCCCATAAAGGGCGGGCTTTCTCCACCTTTGCTTTGGAAATCTGACTTCAAGCCTTCAATCTTTTCACTTTGACATTCAATTACGGCTCGAAGGTTCCAAATTACTTACTGATATTCACTCACAAAATCAATAACTAAGGCAAAAATGAGAATAAGCAAATTATAAAATGTATTTATTGCGAGGAGCATGTCTCATTCGATATACTTATATAAGTGGTACATGAATGTCAATTCAATTGTGTTCGCACATGGCGATTTGGCGCCCATTCTGGGATCAAGGGTTGTCATTCGAGGCAAATATCCACTAGAGAAGTAGGGTTTGGGTGGGTGGGAAGACCGGGGATCGAACCCATGAACCCGAGGTCAACTCGGTCACGCATTAGTCAAATGCACTACAACCATCTCCCTTTATGATAGATTATGATGGATGATGCACCTTGCATGTCCCATGAAATCTGATCTCTGACTGAAGATTCGTACCGAGTGAGTACGATCCCCTCACTAAATACAGTATATCGTTCGTTACCCCACTTCTTTCCATTCTTCAAACATTCTTCATCAACACATAAAGTCTTGGCGCCAGTTACGTAAGCCAGAATTCTTCACCAAGTTTATTTGTCGATGAAGAATGGGGTTTTTCGTTGTCTAACACGGCCACTGACTCACAGCAAGGATGGAGGAGGGTATTTAGCCGTTCGTTCACTTCATTTCGTTCACTTCATTTGAAAATCAGGGGTCCATGGCCAATTTGATTTCGATCTCGCGTTCACGAAGTCTTGGAATCAATGTTTCGCCCATGTCCCAAAGGTAATATGGTAATTTGTCCAAGAGCAAATTTGTCACACCATTCACGAGCTCCCATTCGTTTCTCGAGCATGTTCTTAGATGCATTAAGGCATTCAAAGTTTACGATTGCTAGCGGATATGTCAGAATCAAATTCATTATGATATTGGTGGCTACTTATTGACGACATAGGATGGTGAGTTGTCGTCTGGAGTTGTAATTTCTTCTTGCATTTAGACATCTATAAATGCTTAATGTCTTACTGTCTATTTTCGATAGAAATAGAGATGTTGTTGCTCAATACTAGGATAAGGTTTGAGATCTTTTAAGATCTTTTTCTCAAAGCCAATATAAATACAGAAATGAAATGAGCTCTTTAAGAAGGCAGAGCTTCAATAGCATTTCGAATGGGGTTTCCAACGCAAGGAAAAAGGTGGTCTGACAAAGAATTTGAATTTGCTGCTCTAGGGCACCCCCTGAACGTAAGGTTGGTCAGACATAGTTTGCAGGAAACAATCTAGTAGGTCACGTTTAAGACTTAACTAGGGTTCATGGAATAGGTAAAATTATTGGCAAAGGGTTTCCGAGGGCAGGGACTCTGTACCAATTGAAAAAGCTATAAGGCTCTTCATTAGCTTGTTGTTTTAATGAAGTGGCTTTATGTTTACAAGTAATTCTTCTACTGTGACTCGCTCACTCAGGATGTATTCGACACTTGGGATGAGGTGAAAGTCGAGGAGATACTTAGAGAGCATAAGAAACCGTTCGTTTTTGTTTTGTTACACGCTGTATAACTACAGGGTCTGAAGTCTTTCCCTTGCAACTAAAACTGCTAAAAAACTTTGAACCATATGGTACCTAATTCCATTTTCTTATACTAAAATACTAAAATCTTTATTGCGAGTTTCAATCTCATTGGATTATTATATGACAGAGTTTTCCAATATATTTTGGTATGTCCCATTTTGGGTTCGAGGTCCGCCGTTTGAGGTCCGCCGTTCGAGGCGATATAATCCACTTTAGCAGGGGGTGGGGGGGAGACCTGGGTTCGAACCCATGAACCCGAGCAAAGCTCGGTCGCGCGTAAACCAACTGCGCTACAACCATCTCCCCTTTTATGTTATCAATCATTTCATGGACTCGTACTGTATGAAGTGTGTTCCAGCAACAAAAATGTTGTAATGTCAGATGTCCTTACTCTTAGTTGTAGTTGCACTTCCTTGCATCAAAAACAAATATTCCAAATAACATCCATTAAAAAAGACATGAAAGGCTCACGATTCATGTAATGATTTGATTTTAAAAAAATACCAACTCAATTTTGATTTGCCCTTTCATTTCAATTTCAATCAAGACGGAGAATCATAGTACTCTTGTGTTTCTCAATCTGAAAAAACTCTAATCGCAGCACTTAAGAAACACATCTTGAAATTAGGCCATTGAAATACGGGCCTGAGGCGGCTAACCAGAATATACTCGTACAAAAGTCAAAGAAATATAAATCATCATTCTTGTAAGCTCCTTCAAAGTGGCTAATCCTTGTTCTTGAAATTTAATTTTGCCCTTCATGATATCAATACCAATCCCAAATCGGATGACGTTCAATACTCGAAATCGCATTTCAAAATTGATGAAGTTCCGCCGAGGCAGGCCTTTCAGAAAAGGAAAATGGATCTCGTTCAAATGCTAGCTTGTATCTTGAAAATAGAATCTTTCAGCCTTTGACAACTTGACATTCTCATTACAGATCCTTTGGCGTCACGATTCCATAGTGAACTTTCGCCAGCATTTACGGGTTCGGCGACCAAAACTGCGGGCGGTTTTGGCTCTCTCTAAACAAGGGCATCTCTATGACACGGTCAAATGGGCATGTGATCGGCTCAATGTGGAGTCCAGTCACGCCCCAAGTACAGATACGGCCATTGCCGCGTGTAAAGATGGTGTGATTCCTAGCCTCCTGGTGTTGGATTGTCGCAATTACCGGAACATTGATGCAGAGGCTGTGGCTAAGTAAGTTCAAGGTCTTATCCAGTGCATGCATGTGCTTATGAAAGAATGAATATGTTGCTATCTAAGGACAACTTTATCGTTGCCAGCAAGCGTGACAATGTCTGTGCTTGTGTCCATTCACTGTACACACCTACATGACTGACGTCTATTTTAGCCATGCTTCTCGATTTGATGAGTAGAGATATAGCTAGAGGGGCTCCTTGCTCTCTTGGGTTGTTTGCCATTTTTCATTCAAAGATTGAGCAGATCTAAGTGAAATGAGTATTTCTCTGTGCTCGACAATTTAATGAAAAATCTGATATTATCGAATAATTAGCTGAAGTAAAAAGTGGGCATAAACAGTAATACATGAAAGAACGTGATCATTCCTTTCTTTAACTTCCTTTCTTTGCAAATTACAACTAAACGCAAAAATGTCATTCCCATTTGTTCTTGAATCAGTCTCAAGATGAAAGTAGGAACTTCCCCATTACATAATAACTTATAATGCCCTACAAGAAATCTCTTCACCATTCATATGCGCTGCACAAAATTGTGCCAATTATACCAATTATGCTATCTATTTCAATCATTTCTTTGCCATTTTGTCGACTTACTTCGCTATTTAATGGTTTTCTCAACTTTTTTTGTCATCGTTGGGGTTATTTGCCACTTTAAGGCTTTAACGAATTTGTCAAAAATCTGCACCTCTACAATCCTGTTTATTAGAGTTAAGACTCGAATCTTCTCTCAATCAAGCAGCCTCGCATGAGGTTAAATTTGGCGTTTCTTTAGAAGGCAATATTCAAGCAAATATGTATGTATGTATGTATGTATGTATGTATGTATTTTCGGTCTCAATTAGAAAAAAAAAGAAAAGAAAACAGTTATATTGGTAGA
>NC_081443.1:2131820-2209324 GCF_007210705.1 Tigriopus californicus
GCTTTCCGGACTAAAGGTAAGTTTAAGTAAATGTCTCCCCCCCTTCGGACTTTGTACGTAAAATTGTGGAAGTTCTTAGGAGATGTCTCCTTCATACAGTCATGAACAAATTTTAACTGCTTAATCATCCCCAAATCCCTAACTCGTAAAATGTTCAGCTTTTTGAAGTATGCGGCTGTGTGAGCTTTTCTTTTTGCCATTACAACCCACCTCACAGCCTTCTTTTGTAAGGTCAATAGCTCGTTTATTGCTGAGGAATGACAAAAGTATTCAATGCAATAGTCTAGTTTTGTTTTCACGAGAGCATTATACAAAATAAGTCTCATGTTCTGCGGCAAAGCATTTCTTGCCATATAAAGGATAAAGAGTGTTCGACTAATTTGCTTGCGCACTTCCCTCAAATGGATCTTCCAAGTCAATTTTTCGTCCAAGTAAAGGCCCAGGAATTTCACTGTGGACTCACTGCGACCTGTCCCTACCTGTTCAACAATTTGACCGTTGCTTACCAAATTGAAGTCATTAGTGGCGTTATTAGAAGGATTAAGCAACATTAGTTTGGTCTTTTTTAAGTTTATCGACATATTGTTGGCTCTAAACCATTCTCTTAAGTTCTCGAACCAACAATTACAGTCCTCTTCCATTGCTATCAGATCGTTGCCAAAATGTTGAAGTGTCGTGTCATCTGCAAACATTGTTATTTTAAACGGTGTTACATTGGGAAGATCATTGACGTAAATCAAAAATAGGAGTGGGCCAAGTATGCTTCCTTGAGGAACGCCACAAGTTACAGTGCAAAGGCTAGAAACATTGTCGTCTAATTTAACGGCCTGTTCCCGTCCCGTCAAATAATTTCGAAGCCAATTTGTTACATGATGGCTATACCCATAATACTTCAGCTTTGCGAGTAAATATCTCATTGGCGTTCCAGCCCAAAAAATGAGCCCTACGCACGAAGTGAAAATTTTCAAAAAATACTGATGTATACACCCATTTCGCCAGGGAATTTAGAGCCACTCTCGTCCCTAAAGATCATTGTCAAGATCTCTAAAATATATCCCATTTCATCAAAGATAGAAAATAGAGCAAAAACCGCGGTCAACTATCTATCAAAGTCTTTTCATAAAAAAGATCGAACCACAAAGCGGACCTAAATTTCCATAGTAGGTAGAAGTAACTGCCAGTGTGGCCTTCATAGTCACGAAGTTTAAGGCTGCAGCAAAGGCCAAGGGACATACCGAAAAATGTTATAAAACATCATTTCGAGTCATGCCTCCAACTCATCTTTCTTCTGTCTGCGGTTTCTCGCAGAAATAAACATATCCAAAACAACAGTCTCGATTCAAATGAAATAGGCTGCAATCATACAATGTATATATCAGGCCACTACATGTACATGTATTCGGGTCAAAATGGTTGTTGCCACTCTTTTGGATGGTTTTTCAAAATCGGAATTCTATGGAAATCAGCTACATATGAACAATGTGTTAGTTTCCTGATGAAAAATATTCGATATAGTTTGATGAACGCTTAAAGAAATAATTTTTTAATTTACTTAACACTTGCTTGCTTACGAATATTGTCCTGAACTTTGAAAACTGTCCATCAAATTCTTGTAAGGTCAAGGATGGATTTCAAACATTTTGTATCTTGATCAGTTGCTAGACGAAATTGGAATGGTGGAACGAAGCAGCTAATTGGTTAAAATCTTTAAAAAAATTAAAATAAGATACCCAGGTCCCCTTAGAATAAACCTTTTCCAAATAATACTTGTATTTTAAAGTACATTTCATACATTTTTCAAAACAACGTAAATTGGTCATCAAATTGAACTGAATTCTAATTTCATGAAGCACCCACTAGAGTTGTAACATTTATTTTGCACCGCTTGATGAACTGATGCTTGTTGGGTGAATATTATGGTGAACCAAATATTGTCCAGCCTATAATCTCCTTATACCAACCAATCTACGCCATGATTTCCAATATTTGTAGACTTGGTCTCCGTGGCGTTCTTTTATTCAAGCAAGTTGAATTGCCAAGTAATTGACGGAAAGGCCTAATCGGCCTGGCGACCTCTGTTGCGAATCTTTGTACTTTTGTGGCCATATGGCGAAAGTTTAGGCCAGCGAGCTCTCGAATTTCGTAACCGCCTATCTTTGTGGTTTGACTTACAATGAGAATATCATTGAATCCAGAGTTAATAGGGAAATAACAGGTTTCGAAATTGGGGAAACCCCCTACTGAACCATGAATCAGGCTTTATTGTTCAATGACGTTTCCTAAAGGCCATTGGAGGCTTCATGTAGAAATTTCAAAAGCCTCCTTAGCTTTAGCAAGATTATCTGGAGCTCTTTCAGCTTACATATCATTCATGGATGGCGCTCTAGGATAACTTATATTTAAAAAAGAGTAGGCCAATTA
This sequence comes from Tigriopus californicus, assembly GCF_007210705.1. NCBI lineage: Eukaryota > Metazoa > Arthropoda > Copepoda > Harpacticoida > Harpacticidae > Tigriopus > Tigriopus californicus. Next base: position 2,134,242 of record NC_081443.1, read on the forward strand.
TCTGGGTAAAGCAATGGAAGTTTTAGAAATTTCTACATGAAGCCTTCAATAGCTTTCATAAGGGGTAATTGTACCTTAAAATGACGTATTCACGGCCGGCCCGGTATGCCCTAATTACTATTTTCCGCTCTGTGAATGTCATTTTCGTAAAGTAGATGAAAGTGACTGATTGATTTCAGTTTGTTCAGGGGGGAGCTCAAGAGTAGTTGCCGTATTCAAATGTACTACGTAGGCTGTAGGTTATCTCTCCAACCCAGTATCTTGATTTTGAAGTTTCTGAATACGTAGCAAAAAAGTTTGTGATGCCGAATGGCCAACGTTTCTCGGAACCAAAAAAAAGGCTAGCATACGAGTACACATGGGGAAAGAGCTTTTACTACTTCAAAAGCAACGCTTTAACGAGGTATATATACGCCCTTCCATTCATTTCTGAGTAGAGCCCTCAGTAACTTCGCAATGATAGCTTGTAAACGTACGGAGAACTACGTACGAGGTTTCAAGGTGTTTGAAATTGGAGCCCTTGGCGTGGGAAAATTAGTTGGGCTGAACTCGTCTTTGACAAAGTATAAGGTCATTTGGCAAGGGATGGAGTAACAAGTAGATTCTTTCGTGTTTTTATAACATGTTTGATAATGAAGAGCGGGGTTGCCAAAAATTGATGATATATATCCATATATCCATTAAGCTATAACATTCGAACTAATAAGCCACATTCCGTCATATGAACTAATAAGATTTCAAAAGTACCTCCATGAAGTTGAGCTTTGGAGATTTGAGTCAAAAAATCAACTACTTTTTTTTATCAGGTTTTCATGTTCAGACAGGATTATTCAAGACAAGTATTGAAGCCAATGTTGTTTCAACAGTCAAAATATTGGAACGTCAGCGTAATTTAACAGATCCATCCAAGTTGTGAGTGTCTGGTTTTTTTAAATTTTTTTATAAGATTTCCCCAATACATTCTGCGCAAAGGGGAGCAAGATACGCATGCATACATTCAGTACAACAATCCCATTAAAAAAGTATTTGATTGATTGGACACTGAAGAGGCTTAGCCATTGTATAGTACATATTTGAATCGTTTGCAGTTTGACAAGTGGCAAAAATATTCAAATTTCATTTGAAGCAACAAGTGTGAGGGCGTTCAAGGTCACACGAACATTCAAGTTTTTTGTAATGGAGAACTATTGCCTTTGATTAGGGTATTTAAAATCTGCCGTTGTCAAGTGTGGTTTGCATAACGTGACTTCGGACTCAACCTGAAAAAGATTGACTAAATATGGCTTGAATAGAAACTGAGCCTGTAAAAATGCAAAAGAATACGATTCATTTTTTTAATAAAGTCTTTTATAGAAAATGACGTGAGTTACTGGAAAATCATTCCCAAGCATCGATGAAAAGCCCGTAAACCTTACAAACAAAAATAAAAATTCGCTTGAAGTTCCATGTGGCTATAGGGCGATATGAACGTGAAGAGAAATGGTCTTCTTGACTCTTTGTTAAGCTTGTAATTACTGACAAGACATTAAATATTTGTTCTAGAGAAGGATGAGCGTGTAAACTGCTTCAATATTGATCATACGTTTCATATCTAGGACTTCCCGATGATTAGCCCCGATATCCGTATGGTGCTCATGGCGATGCTTTTTTCCTCTCAATTCCAGGGCCGTTCATCAAAATGTCGTCAGCGAGGTTACAGTCATCGTTGGCATTGTTAAAAAGAGGTCAGTACAAGAACTGCTACTATAACATATCATCCTCGATCCTCGATCCACGATCCACGGAGTAAAACGAGTATTGACTCCTTACCCGTTTCTTTGGCTTAGTCGTTGAGTTGCGAGAGATGCTCGCCGACTCCCGAAAGTGCAGGAATCCAATTAATCTCTTCTCGTTCTAGTTTCTATGATAAGGAGGAGATAGTAATCGAATCTCATCTCTCGGCTGGCTTTTCCCGGGTAAGTTTTAGCTCGTCAAATATGAGAAATGGCCTTTGCATTAGAGCATATCGACTGATACTTCTAACCCGTGTCTTGTCGTGTTGGAATTCAATTCTGATTTTAAATTACTTCCATTCTTCTGGGTATGAAATTGCCTTACCTTATCTTTAGGTCTTGGTCACACTGGAGGCCTCGATGAAAAAAGAATCCTCCTCTTGATTGACACTGCATTTTTCTGTTTTGAGAGTAAATTTGGTTCTGACTGTGAAGCTGAATGCTCTGTAATTTGGAATTTATTGAGCCCCTCTTGAACTATGGAACTTGGCGGGTCTGGAAAGCATTTTGTGGAAAAACTTTCGAGGTAGGAGCTAGTTGCACTTTTTGGTGTGTTTCCCCGAGCCTTTTCATCTGACATGGTATTGACGTCAATGAGGGGGAGCAACATAATGGAATAGCCCGAAAGCACCGTTGTTACTAAGATGAAAACCTACAACAAGTATTACTGTACGTGCACCCAACGTAGAAGAAAAGGCAGAAAATCCTGTCCTTTTCGTGGAATCAAGAATCCTTCAACGAGAGAGAAAAAAAAGATCTTGGCGAGTGAGCACAACGAAACCGAGAAAGCGACAGTAGAATTTGCAACCCAACCTCAAAATCTTCCAATTTGTAAGAGGGACACGCACGCACCCAACCAACCAAGGATGGAAGAGAAAAACGATATCTTTATTGTGCTTCCCTTTCTCTTTTTGTGTCTCTTTGAAATAGGAACTTGATATCATTTCTTTCCTGTCCTTTCAAGGACGGAGAACGAAGAGTTTCCTTCTCATCGCTTAAATAGTAAAGACACCACCAAATAACGACAAGGCCGGCAGCTAAGCCTTTGTTGTTGATTGTCGGCCGTTAGGTTGGGGCACCGCTTTCCCTCATTCATACACTCGCTCTCATCTATTTAGTCTCATTACCATGTGCATTCGAAAAACGCCGAATTGATTCGAGATATTGGGCCCAATCATACGCAAAGAACGACTCCAGCTTTTGCAGAGTATTTTGATGCCATTTATCTAAGAAGAGTTGGCGCTGAATTTGGATCTCTTGACCGTAAAACCATAAAAGAAGGGCAAAAGGCGAGGCCTTTATTGTGAACGTGGCTTTTTTTGATAATGGGTCTCGATTACTCACCCCAAAGAGGTTTGGAAACTACTTCGTTTACATTGACCAAAGTAATGAGCGTTAAACTCCGTAAATCTTAGTGGTTTGACATCATTCCATGCGTTAACTCCTCATGTTGTTAAGAAATCAACTCGTGACGTCAATGGAGGAAGAATTGGTATTCCAGAGAGCTAACCGTATGTTACCAAGAAAACCAACAAGAGCCTTGAAGGCCTTTGAAAAAGAACATGACAACTTGTTTTTATGAACAAACTATCTTCAAAGCCAGAGTACAACATACAAAACAATCTGAACCGTTTACCATCTCATGCTAGCATCATCAGCCTTCTTGAATCTAGAGTCCTTTGTCAGTGATGGATGATGTCAGATGTTAATGAAAGAAGAGGACTGAGCTTCAATTTTTTTTAGCTTACTCCCAATTGGGTTTGTGGAGTATTGGTAATCTTCATCTATTTTGCTAGATTAATGCGGATGTTTTCTTCTAGTAATAAAAAGTCATATTTGAATGAGAACCTGAGAAAATGTATGAAAATATTCTTTCAAACCGGGTTAGATGGCGAAAGTCGAGGCTATAGAAAAGAAGGACAAAATACAAGTTCAAGTACCCCTCCTTCTCATGTCCAAGAAATACGTGGCCATTTGATTGATAATCGCCCCTTGATGTCGGGGGATGTCATGCATTGTGTCCAAATGAATGATGAAATGCGTGTGATGTACGTCACATGACCAAAATCATTTAAACGGTCGGTTTGATAAAGGCAGATAGGTTATAATCTAAGCATTTCCTGCTTATCTTCCTTGCATTGTGGGGAGCCTGTAATCCCTTTTTCAAAGATAAGAAAATTTCTAACAAATAAAAGTGTTTCTAATAGTTAGGCCACAACACCCATGTCTCAAATTTCAGCAAACAAGTGCTTACCCTAGGATTGCGAGCTCATAAAAGGCTCAAATACATGGATAAGAATAATTAACTCATTAAAATGTTGGCCCTAAAATACTTTGACGCCAACAAAACATCAGAAGGAAAATGGGAAAATGAATGCTATTTGTGCGATATTTAATCAATTTTGGGCCTGGAGAATTCTAATTTTTCCAATGCCAATTTTGATTTGGTACCAGTGGACTATTATTGCTTACTGTTTAAACCACCCGTGACATTATCAGATGTATAATTTTGTTGAATTTCAAAGATATTTTGATTCACACATACTGAAGACGCCAACGTTTTTCCTCAGCAAGTGGCCTTATTAATGTTGTGAAGGACCACTGGAATATTGACACGGACGTTAACATCTATATTTCACATTTCCGATCATATTCAAAGTTTTGCGCTCCGCAAGAGACAGCCCTTCCATCAGGTCGTCATCACTAGATGCTCAAATGTATACAAATGTCAAATTTTATCCCAATCGAACGACCATGTCAACTTTTGTGCCCTCTCAAAGCTCACTACATAACTCTTCATACGTAGAATGATCGGGATCGCCCTCTTGTGGATATCAATTAATTACCAGTGGTTCAATCGAGTTGAAATTAGACTTACGCAGTCATAACGACCTGGAGTAAATCTCATTTGAAGAGGCTCGCATTGTCTTCATTTAAATCCGAAATGGTAGTTCTTGACCTCAGCATCCCCGTCCATTTTCTAGAGGTTCATGAAAGAATATTAGTTTGGACTTCTAGCTATGAAAGCCATGCATGAACAAGGAACACTTTGAACTTGAATTAACTGGGAAACTGGTGTTATAAATGAGGTCAGTCCCAAAGGGAAACGCTTCAAAATATGAAAGAGGCTCGAGTTTCAAGGGGGAAAATGACAAATGTGCCCCTTTTTTCGTATTGCAGATCCTTCTGGACTCAAGTAGCCGCGGGTATTGGCTGAATGAATTGGCTTGGATTCTGCGGAATGATTGCGAGAATGCCCTCAAGTCTCAATGCTTTGAGACCATGTTGTCAGCCCTCAACAACTGCCGTGATATCGTTCAGATCACAGATGACGAGAACAAACTCATGTTTAGTAATCTGGCCTCCGAGAGGGTCTTGGGATTCAAAGATGACGACGTGAAGGACCGAAGTCTGTGGGAGCTTCAAACCATCAGTGGTCTCGCCGAGAACAGTATGACTGAGAAAGAATCGGTAAGTAATGCATAATAGAGAGATAAGAGATGGGGCGTGACGGTGGGAGGGAGGCGATTCTTAGAGGACAGAGGAGAACTTCACACAGTGTGTGTACGTTGCTTTTGGCTCGAATCTCATCTCAATTTCTCGATGGCGGCGTTAGGCTTTGAATTGATTTTGTTTTACTCAAGCTAAAGTGCAGGAATTTCATTTGCGACAAGGATAGATAAGCCTTTTTTTACACTGTACGTATAAAACTTTAAGCAGGATGTTCTTTGTTATGCATACTATAGTCAAATTGGGTAATGGATCTCACTAGACCTCTGGGTGAAAACGAAGGAAATCATCCGAAAAAGTCGAGTAGTCGGAAGCATTTGCGAACTGCGCTAGTTTCGGAGTCCTTTGCTTAAGAGCACTTCTTTTCATTAGTGGCTAAAAAAGTTGATTTTCACTTGTTTGTAAACAAAAAGGCAATGATATGAAGTTTGTAACAATGGCATTTGGGTTCCCTCGGAAAAAAGGAAGTGCAAATCATGCCCACAAAAACTGGTGTTTTTTTTTTTAAATGAAAATGTAACGGTTGTACGTCTAGGATATTGCGGATGAGATAATGACTAATGAGGCATTGAGGCCTAAGCTTTGACGCGAACATTTCCTTGAGTATGAGTGAGAGGTGAGGTTCTCTCCTGGTCCGATGATGAAGAGGGTCCAGGCTATTGGTCTTCCAATGCGAGGCGTATTAGAAAAGACCTTCACTGGAGTGTTGGAGCGGGATAAGATTTTCCACAAGTTTCCAAGGTCAGGAAAAAGATGGAAAGGTTTCAGGCCTCTTCTCCTGTTGCTTGCCAGTTGCATCGATTTTTTTTTCGTAGGAGTCCTCTTTCACTTTCAGACGAGAGCGGACGAATGAATCCCTTATTTTCGGTCTCGCTTTGACGAGTCCGTCCGAGTTGGAGAAATTTGTAGAAATCGAATCACATTGTCTGAATTGCTATGATCATCACAGTGGAACTGGGTTCATTTCCATATGTTTTGAAGGAAACCCAATCTCTAGGGTGACACAGTAACTCACCAAATCTCTCGTTTTCTACGGAGATCCCTTCAAATATATCCTTAGTCATCAAAACACCTTTAATAGAGCCAGTCAGACCCTGACTGGGGATCAATGCCAGTGGGAAAATACCGACTGGTCGGCTAAATTGTAAAAGAAAGGATAAATTGAGCTTGGCTGCAAAGAAAGTAAGAATTCCTGAACAGGATGTGTCAATCAAATACGATAATGGCTACTCTTTACTTTCATTTTGATTGTATGCAATTTAAGTATTGGATGGGTTTTAGAACTTGAAGCCATTTTTTATAGGTTCTGCGCACATAATTTTCCTTTTCACAAGATTTACTGTTTGGCCGCACAGCCGATGAGAAAGTGGTTGGCAATCGAGGTGTTTCAGGATTGAAGCCTAAATGATCCTTCTTGCTCAATGTGAAACTATACCCTCTAGAGGAACTATATGGTTTACGTTTTGACGATGTCATGCTTACGTTTCGAAGTCCTGTCACTCGATAAACAAATGTTCGCGGATGTCTTCAATTAGACCAGGTTCTGATCTACTCCGCGGTGGGATTACTGTCAAAATTTTCATTCAGACGAATGTCAATATTGAGAGTTTATTAATCCCTCTAATACCTCCAAGTTGGCACCGACGAATTAAGCCTGCTCCTGCTCCTCCTTCTCCATCTCCTCCAACATAATGACTACGTAAGATGAGGAGCACCTAAGTTTATAAGCTCAAAACGGCTTTAACTCGACGGTCTTGATCTAGAAGGACTCAAATCCATCTAAGTCGATGTTTAACGTCATCAAAGCTCCCCATCTTGGCTACCTACCCACTCACATGTTCCATGTTCCATGATCCTTTCTTTTTCTTTCCAGACTTTGTTAATGCATGGAAGCGAAATTGTCCGTCAGAAGTTGGATTTGGGCAAATCTTGGGATGGCTTTCTTAGTTGTAAGAGGAAAACCGGTGACTTCATTCAATTGGAAACGAGGGCCATTCCTATATCCATTGTGTCAAAAGGGTGAGCATCCGAGCATCAGTTCAATTATGTCGGTTGGAAAGCCGACTCGATCGAATAGAGCCAGGAACGAAAATGGAATTATTGGATAGCGGCGTTTGGTTTGAGGAACGAGGAAGCGATTTTTTTTCCATACAATACATCATGTCTTTGTGGATAAGTACGTGATCAAAGAGACAATGGAACCGAACCACGACAATGGTTTATAGCATCATAGTTCCCTTTCAGCGGCAAATGTTGAAGCAACAAAGCTTCTCGTAACTTGCAACTAATTCAATAACACCATGCCGTTGATTGTATCTTAGTGGACTCCTTACGAAAGCAGAAGCAGGGAAAGGAGCAGGAAGTAAACACTTAAACATTATACCAAAATTGAGCGCAAACTACAGGATTTATGTACAGTACGCATTCATTTCAAGGCAACTCCTACATACATAGAGCTTTGAGTTGAGAGGCAATGTTATTCAGAATAGCCAGCTAACCCTATCTGAGCTATTTCTTTTCCCTCGCCGCATTTGGCTGGAATTGGTTTTTGATCCGTTTGCTTTTCTTTTTGAATTTCCAGGTCTCCCGACCACATAGTGTATGTGAAGCAGCCTCCTCCTTTGTTCAGGGAAAAATCGTTCTCGGAATTATACGAGACCCCTCCAATTCCACAAAATACGTCAGTCCCAGGTCAGGCTTCAAGGAAAAGTCTCAAGTCTTTCAGAAATGCTTCCTGTGATGTTGCTGCCCTTATGGGAGATGGTGAGAATACGTGTGCTATTTGTCGAGACATGTCGTCTTCATTCATTGGCCCTTTTCAAGTCCTGTCTTTGTATTGCCATCCACCATCTTCGAACGGCTCACGGGCACGGCCTTTGAACCTCTTGTTCATCCCCCGAAAGTCAATCCCATTTGAGGCTTGACTTTGATCCGTTCACGCACAAGACCTCTCCTCATTGCCTTTCCTCGTCTTGACTTGCTGAAGACCTGAAAAGGGGCCTTGAGGATCAGGCTTTTGTTTAATTGGAGCTCTCACACTTGGTTTCTCTCGCAGCCCCAACAAGTGGCCATCATGGCTTTCGAAGGCAGAGCAATGCCAAAATGCATTCCCTTTCCGTGGAAGCCCCAATCACAAAAGTAATCAACATCATTTTGGCTGCACAGGAGAATTCTCCACTCTACATTGCTCAGGCACTCGATCGCGTAAGTCCATTGATTTCTATTTTAGGTCTCTCAAGTGCAAGAGTTCAGAAACTTCTGTCCCGGGGTCAAATTAGCCCAATGGGTGTTTTTGGAACGGGGAACATATTGCCTAGTAAGATCTCTAAATCGGTCGCTTCTAGGTCCTCGACATTCTGCAAGCCACAGACTCCATAAATCTGTTCTCCCCGGAAGTGGAACGTGAGCGTAAGAAGAAAACGGATGCAGTCACCACGGATTTACTGGGAGCTTTGCTTGCGGTGAGCATTTTCGGGTTTGGCACATTACGATGTACTCACCATCGACCCAGTACAGAACAGGATAGCTATTGGCCTTCAACCCCTCCCTCTCTATAACTTAATGGATTTTTATCATAAAAGCTTCCCTATCGCTCGATTGGATGGAGTACCGTCCGCTCGAAATAGGGAAAAACACATTGACTTTGTCGTACTCCACCCTGAGTTGACAACCAAACACGTGAAACTTGATATCTGTTGACTTTCACTCATTTGGAACTGGTAAACCGCGCCAGAATAAAAAAAAATCCGTCTAAATACAATTTTCCAAACCGGGCAGTTGCGTGATTGCTGTCCAATGGTTCCCCGAATTTGCCACTATTCTAAACTTAGTCGAATGCCCCTGCCCTCATTTCCATTCAATACTTTTGCCCCATTTCGTGTGCAAATAAATACCCCTTGCCTTCGCCCTTTATCCCTTGGCACTCAATTAATGTTGGCCTTTTGGATTGAGGCCTGAACCCAGGTACGGATCCTGTCACGGGTTCAGTTTGACTCGTTTTCTCACTCTTTCCTCCTTTATGCACAGACCCGAAAATTTTCATGATCTTCTTACAGCACGGGCCCAAACCCTTTGAGGCATCAGGCACATCACTATCCCGAAGTAATTCGGTTATTAGTAGGCAAAGTTCGGTCTTAAGAACATCTTCCAGACGAAGACGAGTAAGTTAGTTAGGAGCCACTATTGCGTTAACTCAACCAACCAACCAAACAACCAACCATCTACATACCGTACAAACACCGACCTAAGCATCCAACATTAGTCTTAGCCAAGTGTATCTTAAATCCTCGATGCTTGCTCGTCTTCCTGACCTTTGTCCGTGAAAATCTTCAATCTCGACTCCAGAAACTGTAACTCAATCCTCCATCCGGAAGATCTAAGGCTGTGCTTTTTTGGAAAGAAACCTAAATCTACATTAGGAAACAAGAGAAAAAGCGGATGAGGACATCTCATTGTGCGCTGAAGCCGGACTTACAAAGTGGTATTTTGAAATAATTGTACTGACTCTTCTACATTTTTTTGTCAAACCACGAAACGTTTAACATTTGTTCTCAAACTTTCTTCCAAATTTGCACAAACCTTCGAGATTACATGGACAGCCCAGTCCCTCATTAAAAAAGAAGATGGTGGATCTTTGATAATTTGACAACCTAAACTCCAACTTTCCTGCATATGTTAAACAATAATATAACACCCAACATACCATTAAAACATTCATTCATACGAACGTCTTGAGTGTCTTTGTCGTTGTAGTTCGTTAGGCTTATTAATCCTAAAAGATAATCCTACTCATAACTTTGCTGTGACTCGACCTCCATCGGATCCGAAAATATTTGACTTCTCTCTTTCCTCATCAATTGTTGATAATGTGCATTCCATTTCTTATTTGTCCCTTTGAGCATGCCTTGTATGACCATACGAATCATCAGCCAGAAATAGCAATGTAATAATTGGCATGAAACACCGAAAATGGATCGTTCTTATCTGTTATAACGAGACTCCTTGCACTCTCTTTATTGTTCTTTTTTCCTTGATAAATGAGCTATACGTACACTCAAGCACTCTGGAAAAGTTTTGAAAATATCCCCCCCCCACTTTTATCAATCTGGATACCCATCGATATCGGGTGCCCTTTTCCTCAAATTTCCGTAAGAAACCCATCCGTGACTTTCTCTGTCTTCTTCCTTCCCTCCTCTCTTTCTCTTCCTTGACTGAAATCGCTGCTTGCTGCCATTGTCGAAAAATAACCTTCCTCTATTCAAAACCAATATTTTGATGCTCATCTACTTATGTTCATCCTTTTAGAATTCCACGAGAGACGTTCTAAATCAGCGCCGAAGTTCTTCCGAGACCGGGTCTGCCAAGTTGGCCAATGTTTCCGGAGCTCACGCTGGCCACCGACCATCAATGCCAAATCTGGACAACTCGCCCATTCAGCTCCGAGAATTGCTCGAAAAGAGCGATACCTGGTCCCATTTTAACATCCTCGAATTGGAACAACTGACTGAGAAACGGTACTATTAATAACAAAAGACTCCGAGACCGTGTATGTCGTCGTCAAGCCAGGGCCTTAGAGATTGAAGTTAGAATTCACTTTCGGTTGTTAGTGCGCCATGTCGAAGATTCATGTTTGAACAAAAGTTTTTCTTACTCCATAGAGCTTTTCCAACTTGTCTCCAAGTTTGATTGAAAGACTATCCAAGTTTCCACCGTTTCACAATATAGAATGCAAGTCGGCTCAACTTCCGTGATGAGTTTGAATTATGAATAGCCCTGTCATACTGAATGTGTACATATAGTCGATAGCTTAAAGGGCGCCCAAGTCACCCAAGAGGCCAGCCAGCCTCACATGTGGGGTGTGGTTTAAGATGAAACGATCCATTGCCATTTCAGATGCCTTCTGTGGCTGGGCATGTCCACTTTGTTACGGTTTGAGGTACACAAAACACTGAAGTGCTCAGAGACCACGCTGCAGAACTGGTTGACCGTCATTGAAGCCAATTACAAGACTTCAAACACCTACCATAACTCCACCCACGCTGCGGACGTCCTCCATGCCACCGCGTGCTTCCTCGATTCTCCCAAGGTCAAGGACTATTGCGATGAGCTGGATGAGGCCGCGTGTCTCATAGCCGCCGTCATTCACGATGTTAACCATCCGGGCAGGAATAGGTTAGTGGGCGTGATATCGCTAATCGAAAAAGTTAATTACCTTTGGGACCTGCTTTCAGTGCCTTCCTCTGCAATTCCGGTAGCGAATTGGCCTATTTGTACAATGACATCACGGTATTGGAGAACCACCATGCCTCTTTGGGTTTCAAACTTTCCACGTCGGACAAGCGCGTGAACATCTTTGACAACTTGGACAGGGACACGTACAAGCTCATGAGGCAAAGTGTCATCGACATGGTGTTGGCCACCGACATGTCCAAACATTTTGTTCACGTCAATAAGTTTAATAGTGTCTTCGGAAGGACCATGTTGAAGGTTAGTCCATCAATTTGTTTGTCCCGTCACAGTCCTCATAGGAGCCCACGACACAAGTTAAGTGTCAATTCGCTCTCATGAATGATGATGATGGTGATATTTCCAGGAGGACGACAATGCTTCAGGGCAAGGGATCTCCATGATGAGATCACCCGGAGGCAACGCTGGACCAACTCAAGATGGCGCCATCAGCCCCGTGAATTCGGAATATATGATCCACGATGTGCCAAATACTGCTGAGAATGTGGCCATACTTAAACGGATGATTATTAAATGCGCCGACATATCAAATCCCGCACGGCCCCTTAAAATCTGTCAGGCTTGGGCTTACCGTATAGCCGAAGAGTATTTTACTCAGGTAGCCAACCAGTTTTATTTCCAGCGAATTCCCTCTTCAAAAAACTGAATTTGTGGGGCTGGGGTGAGAAATTGGGCAGTCTGTGGTGCCACTCACTCATTTTACATACTTTTAGACTGACGATGAGAAAAAACTGGGACTCCCCGTCGTGATGCCCCAATTCGACCGCACGACCTGTTCTATTCCAAAATCTCAAATTGGCTTTTACGACTTCTTCATCATTGACATGTTTGAGATGTGGAATGGTAAGAATGGTACATTGCTCTCCCCGAGTCTTGACCCGCTCTTAATCTTTATATCCCTCCTTTATAGGATTCACCGACCTCCAAGAGCTCATGGATATCATAAACTCCAATTATTCCTATTGGAAACTGGAGTGCGAGCGTGAAGAAAGTGGTGAGAAGAAGCACAAGATCCCCGGAGATCACACTTTTGATGAGCAAGAGGAAGACAATCACGCCAAAGCTGACATAGACACCCAGTTAGAGACGATTGACGAAGTCAGGAAGACAGACATCGATACGCTATTGAGTCCCCAAGAATCTTGAGCTCACCTTCTTTTGACTTTTGGCCTTACAAAACGACGACACCCGGATTGAGGAGTCGCACAGGCGGACATACCGCAGAAGTACACCTCGGGATAATATCCCACGCGGGATCACGCAACCTCAAATATGGTGCCAAATTCTTCGTTAATTACCCTCATTTATCCGTGATACCTGATAATCATCTTTCTCTATCACTAAATGAACAAAGGACTATTATGATTACTATCACCACGATCATTTTCGTCATTTTACTAATACTATTGTCATTATTATAATTCTTATCATTGCTGCTTCTACTATCACCACTACAATTATTATCATCATTATCAATACTACTACTATAACCACTACTTTTACTAGTACTACTACAACTACAACTACAACTACAACTACAACTACTTCTACTTCTACTTCTACTACTACTACTACTACTACTACTGCTATTGCCACTACACCTACAATTATGCTTACTCCTACTAATACCAATACTATAACTGCGTACCAAGTGTTGTTCTTCTCGCATTAGCCTTGTTTGTGAACCCTTTAAAAGTGATTCAATCGTGATCCTGAACAATAGTCACTCTCTACCAGAAATGACTTCCTTAATGCAAAATTGGAAGTGTGATAATAAGGATAGCCCTCAGGGTCTCCGGAGGGTTTCCAGCCCCCTTCACCTCTTCCTCCGACATGTTCATCAGCTTGTGTTCGCACCAGTGAAGCGTTAAACCACTCGCACAAGGATTTCAATCCGGAACTGGCTGGGCGGTGCTGTGTCCCCCGATTTGAAGGAGTGTCACTAGAAGTTGTTTGGAGCCCTACCTCGAAAGACACGAGGTGTGTGGTGATGCTGTTTAATGTGAAAATGTTATCCTATTTACACAGTGAGGCAATACCTATCGTCAATGCATCCACTGACTGACATAACATTTGCCCCCACGACCCTTTCCCTCTCCCGTTATGAAGTGCTAATTTTTTACCTTGTGTAACAGAATGTATTCTTCGATGTAAATGGAACAGAAATCGTTGTGAGCCACCAAATAAACATAATTGTGTCGTCAATCCTCGGGGGCTTTTTGATTCGTCACATGCAACTACCAGATTTCACTTTAATTTTCCTCGGATTTTTCTTGCAATTATGTCGAAACCTTTTGACCTGACGGGATTTCAAATTCAATCTGAAGCCACGGGAAAAATATCGTCTCGGGACGTACCAGCCTAGGTCTAGACCTTGAGAGCTTGGGATTGAGGCAATAAGAGTTACTCAATTACCCACGCTAACTATCAGACAGATTGGACCAAGTAGCAATATTTGCAAAGAAAAAATCAATAAAAATCAATGCCACTTAACGAAGGCCTTGGCTCATAAATTGTAGGCAAAGCATTCTGAATTCAAATCCGTTTAAAGTTTTCCCAATCTTTTCCGAACTAAATAGCAGGCAAAGATTGAGGAACCCGGAGCGTTTTGGTGGAGAAACTTCGTTAATTCTTGATGATGAATCATTCCCAAGTTCATGACGAGGTAAAACGTCTTCATATCTCATTCCTAATTTTGGTCTCAATTTCACAGGCTGAATGCCTAAACGCCCGGATGAACTTATAATGTGGTGAGCCTAACTGGTCATATTTTCTTCGTGAAAGTGAAGGTACGAGTACCTTTGTATTGCTTACATTCTGGTGGAAAAGAACAATGAAAAGGAAATTTGTTTTCCAACAGACAATTTTCATCTGATTCGATTTTGTCCTGGCTCTAATGGCAAAAAATGGATTTGTCTCACGCTTGTCGCCGCCTTGTCAAGTCTACTAAAACCTCGTCACCCAGTCCAATTGTCAACTTTTCACATCCGTTCAACATGTCAGGATACAGCATTCTAGGAAATCGTGAGTGGATAGCAACTAAACTATGATCAAATGGTCTGAAACTGGTTCTTTACAAGTCTTCATTTGGTAATGAACTGCATCATTGCTTGCTAATTCTACAGCTCTTCGGACGAGTGGGGGTAGGTTTTGGCATGGAAGCTTCCACTTCTGTCATTTTACTTCCACTCTCGATATGTTGGCCAAATTGAGAGAATATCTATTTAATCAATGGGAGCTGATTTTTGTGGATGAACGTTACAAAAATGAGGCTTGAAGAAAGTCAATATAGTCCAGGCAACTTTGATAGCTTCACCTTTGGATGCCAAGAGTAAGCAAGGCTCGCCTAAGTTCTTCCTTAAACAGGAGGGCATAAAATGGCAAACTAGTTTCAGGTGTTGACCATATTAACTTCTGGAAATCCGAACTTTTCATTCGTTTGAAGAGGTTTTCAAGGTAAAATCATGACTTAAAACAAAAAGAAGCAAAGATTGAATTCGTCGAAATCTGCGTTTTCATGAGCAGACAGGCATGGAATGAAGTTTTTAACAACAGTGGTTGATTTCCTTTGCACAGTTGAGAGACAATATTCTACCCATGAAAACCGCATTTCATAAGCAAATACATTTGAAGGCGTGTCATGAAAAATTGTAGTTCACTTGTTAATGAATATACGAAGAAACTATATTTTGCTTTATGGTCTCTAGTTTGTTACAAGGAACCTTGTAGAAAGGGGAAAGAGTAATCACGACGACCAACAGGAAAGCAGCTCTTAAAGGAGGTGGATAAAAATGCTCCCATTTTTCAATTCGAAAAATGACACTGTGGGGACTCATTGAATGTGTGGTTTTTATAAGGGAAAAGTCCCCCAAAACAGCCCCGTTGGCTACAAATGTAAATTAGAGCCAATAACCGTGGGTGATTTTAATGATATTTAACAATACCCCGACGGACGGATGGAAGTCAGTTGCCAGGAAATAAATCCTTTGTCGTTTCGTTACAAGATACAAATCAGTTTTTGTGGGCGTTTAAAAGTAAACCGTGACTTGCCTCGCTCCTTTTGCCAGAGGTCAATGGGGTAAAAAATGATCCGGCTTTTTACTGCATCTAGTTGCTAACGAGGACAAGTTCATCGCCCAAATATGTCGAGAGTTGTTGGTGCATTCCTACCAATCACTTTCGTCGCCATAACATTCAGTCGGCAATGACCTTCCCTTCCGAGGCTTCAAAGCCTGTGAGGAAAATAGAATAAGCGAGACCAGCGGCACCAATCGCGAAGTCCCCAAAGCAGCCTTGAGAGATACCATTCTTGGAAGAAGAAAGATAGGCATAATGAAACCACTAAAGTTTCAAAAGTGTCCGAATCTAATATTTGAAGAACATGACCTCACAAACGCAAGAGGATCCGATCCCCGTGTTCCAGGTGTTGTTATTACCGTATTTAGTTATGGGCTCACAAGTACGTAGATGGCTTACGTTACGGCTACAAAACTGGTTGGTTGAGTGGGAAGAAGTTTGGATGACCAACTCATTCGATATGTTAATAAATCAAAGATCACTTAGGTGATTTTTCTGCTTCTATTGTGCAGATTACACTGGAGTAACCCTTGGTATTCTTTTTATCTCAAGCAACAAAGTGAAATTTTCCTTAGAATCCATTTGTCATGCTATCCTAAATCATATGCTTACTCCAGGCGACCAGATGTGTGTCTTGATGGTTGCATCTTTTCAAATTATGGTTGCTGGTAGGCTTGCTTGATTGCGTGCGTTCTGATTTTCACCATCAGTTTGATATCGGCCAATACGGTTTTCCCACCGAACACAATTAAGTTTTGGTCACAGCTTTTTACGTTGACTAGCCATTCGCATTGGTTTAACTGCAGAGTAAAGAAGATCGCCGAAAATGATGGATTGTCAGCTTAGCTTCGTCCCTCATCATTAGACGCATCTTAGATCACAGAGATGACTAGAGAAGGCTTCTAGCATGGCTGATGATGAGTTTGAAGTTTGAGGGTCAAGTGATACAAATGAATAAATGGGGTTTGCCATATTCAATCTGACTCAAAGGTTGCAGGTGAAAAAGTGAGAACGCTGATTACTTACTACTACTTAAAGAAGAACATCGGCTATCATTGCAAAGGAGAATTCAGCACAAATTGCTTGAATCCTCTAGATTGACAACCAATAGAGTACAGTGCTTTCGCTTTCGTTTTCAATTGAGATCCTTGTAGACTGGAGCATTCGCATTGTTTCGATTAATGACCATCTCTGGGGATGACTGACCCAGATTTTTATTATTTGAAACTAATTAGGCCTCATATACCTTCACCTTTGAAGTATTGGTTTTGAATTTTGAAAATGTACTATTTTGACCAAAAGTGAAAGTCCATCAGGTTTCTTCAATTACACACTTAAACCCTTCATCCTCAGACTGACCTGTCTTGAACCCCCAAAAAATCTTCCTCGTTTTCTCAAGAGTAGAAGCAGCACAATCGGAATGTGACATTCCTCAAATGACGTCACTCGTCACTCTACGGACCATGGCAGCCTTTCCTGTCTCGTTGTAAGAACAAGTCCGTATCCACAGTAGATTGTGAGACACTCTTCGGTACTGTAGCTTGTAATGTTCTGCACCGTGGGTGTACAGGTGGGCATGTATGTACACACGCACAACAGGCCGTGACCTGGACATCATCCCTATTCACTGAGATCATCACCACCATCTTTGTCATGATCCTTTGCAGGTGGCCCAATGAGAGAAGAACCCATGCCCACTTGCCCGAGAAGGACTGAAAGGACCCATACCGAAAGGCATGGCCAGAGCCGACCTGGCCAACTGAGTAACTGGCTGCGTGTACGTCCCTTCGAGTCCGTCAGTGTTGATTCTTCAACCTGCCCGATGGCCTAGCCTGGGCTCCCTTTAAATTGGGATTTTGGGTTTCTTTCTGTACTCGTATGTTCATAGGACCAGACCAATCACTGGACGTTTGAGTTCAGACTGAGGGAATTAGATTTTAAATATAAAACTTGTATTCGAATATACACCGATGACAAGTTATATACGACGACAGCATTGGTATTAAATCTGTCTAAAAAATTTCACAAATTTATTATTCTTTCCAAGGTTTTTGCCTACGACAAAATTGTTTCAAATTTTTATAAAATCAAACCACTTGATTCCAAATTTCTTGGGTACGTTGAACAATTAATCGGAATAGTTTTGAACCCCCTAGACGCTGTTAAGATGTTACTTTAAAGGCCTGACGTCATGTTGGTCTAGGCTTATGCCTCCTCGCGCTGTGAATATTAAGGAGTTCCTTCTCCTTCTTTTCTTACGAATGTGACGAGTCCTTTTGACTCACACTCTCGCTCTCGTAAAGCAAGTGGTGGTTGCTTGGTCGGTCTTGGAACCAGTTCGCCTTTTGTCAGTTTCTGCTGCTATGGCTCGTTGCTCGACCTGTGGCCCATCTGGTAGTAGATCAGGGTCGAAGAGATGCCTCCAACTATGTACATTCACATACTTTACCGACCGACGACCACATGTACGAGAACAAGAAGGGCCTGGGTCGCCTCCTTCTTTCGGTGGCCGACCCGTCCAGGATCCTTCTCAGGATTTTCTCCTCTCGTCTCTTGGCCTGCATTGAGCACTCCAAGAGTGGTTCAAATAGGCTCCTTCGATACCAGAGAGTGGTTATGCGTGTTGGCTGTGCCTGTCGCGTCCAAGACGCTCGGGAAGAATCATTAAAAAACAGGCTAAATATGTGATTTCCCAGCTCTGCTTTCGCTGCCAAAGACCGATCAAGATTATTCGCAGTTCGTATTTGGTCTTCGAGTGATCAACTTCTCCAGCCTCAGGCCTTTGAGCAACCCATTTGTTGGTGAATTAGTGACAGCTGTGTGGTGATTGGAGGTGAAGTGGCGGTGCCCGTCATCCATCGTGCTAGCCATACTATCCAACCATCTTTTCGGTACTACTCCTCCTCCTCCTCCTCTGGGTTGAATGCAACTATTTTAAGGAACAGGTGTGTCGTTTCCATGAAGCTCTGGTGATCGGGATATTCACGTTTGGTGCCGCTCATTTGCGAGATATTACTATTCTGATTAGTACTTCAAACGATTGACCCCTTGAGGCGTTCACCATGTGGCAAGGCAGCACGAAACTCACCAGGAAGCTCCTGAAGTTCCTGATTATGTTCGACAACTCGAATTTGCTGTTCTTTCCCGGCCAATTCTTATCTGGCCGGGTGATCATTGAAGTTGATGATGACATGCCAGTTATGGGTAAGTCCATTCTTCTGACCATTCAAGAGTGCCTAGAACAAATTTATGGCCATTATTTGGCGATTATCTATCCTAGTGGATTGTCTTTGGCTTTGTGCAGATGCTCAACGGGTTTCAAAAGAATCATGACGTTGAGTGAAGTTTTATGGAAAGTCACTGAAACGACGAACATTTTCCCAAGGCTCGAATGCATACGTGCTTGTTAAAATGAAGAATTCTCGTGCAAACTGTCTGGAACGTTCGAATAGTCGAATTATGCAGCAGGAAAGAGCCTTTTGGGGAAGATGGGCCACTCACCATTATGGCATCCACTCCACTTCCCGCCCATTCTTTCAGTCAATGTCAACGACTCGCCCCCAAAACAGCTAAAAATACCAGCCTTGGCGAAGGCCCACTTCGAATTATGGATCTAGAGCACCCATGATTGACATTTAGATCAGATGGAGAACAATGCAAATGTGCATAGCCTAAAGGGTTGCTCGCTTGGAATGCTAGTGTCTTGAAATCAATGGTGGCATTTTCAATCCAATCGCGGAAAACAATCGATTTGAAATGTCAGCTTGGAATTTCAGTGGTTGACCTTGTTCGCCATTTCTGCCTTCCGCTCCTTCACCTCGTGGGATGATTGATTAGCACCTAGCTTCTACTGTGTAACTATTATTAGAAGGCTCGATTCACACTTGACCGTTCGTGCCTAAAAAAAATGTTCGCACCCTCAAACCACACACAGCGTACCAACAGATTGGTTGTACAAACTCACACCTTACACACATCATTGGAGGATCGCATGTAGTCTTGAACTTCAAAAGATTTCATGGTTACAGGTGGCTTCCAGCTTTTCGGCACAAAACGTACGTACATACAACTCAAATGGAAACATGAAGGATTGCGATTGACGAATTTCGTCATTTCCTTCTCAAAAGCAAACTATCCAAGCACCTTAGACCTCAGAGTATCTCTGGGCGTTGGATTGTTTGGTTGGCTGGTTGTGTCAGAAAGTAGCGGTACAAAGTGGTTTAACCCCAGACCTCGGAACGTTCGATTGGACACAGATTTCTTGATATAAAATCCTCAGAATGGCCAATTTATGGCCAACAAGACTTTGAATGAGGGGTTGGGTCAGATTGAGGCACTTTGCCAGTATGGTAGCTACTATACTGCATTCTTCCCTCACTCAATTTCAACCAGTGAGCGGTGAGTAATGAGCAATGTTGGCTGCATATCTTGTATTATTTGCCACAAGCAAGAAAATTGTGCAATGTCGGTTATTTCTGGGGGATGTACTTTTTCAGATAACAAATAAGGATCTTTTGGAAAAATGTCTTCGTGAACTTCGGTTGGATTAGTCATCCTTAACTTACTTGATCATTTCATTTACTTAATTGAACCGTCTCAGATTTCGATATTTGGGGGCCTGTGTTTGATATAAGGAATTGATTTCGTAATGAGCATCTTTGCAATTCTTATTACGAATCGATGGATTGATTTCATTCACCTTAGATGTTTATACCTAAACATAACATTTAATACTTCACACTATCCATGGCGTAAAGTAGGGGGTTACAAAATTGTACGGAAATTTTGCGGCGAAAGACGGGCGGCAATGAATGGGCCAAAAGAAGCCTATTTCATATGCATGCAAGTTTGATACACTTTTCTACGTTCTGGCCTTATTTTCAAACGATAGCATCTTCTTGGCCAAGAACAGACACTGAATTGTAGCGTCTGTTTCTCTGAAACTTAGTCGCATTTAAAGTCGTTCAAAAGCTTACATGAGCAATGCTTTTCTCCAATCCTTTCCTTAGAAAATGAAGCACTTACTGTGTATTGAAATCATATTTCAACAGAAAGATGGCCTCAAAATCAAGAAAAGGATACCAATTACATTTATTCGCCGTCTCAGACAAGCACTTGATACTATTTCATGTTAACAGAGCCAATATGCATGATTCCACGACTGCTTTATATTACGTGGACGATCGTCAGAATCTACCACGTCAATATTAGTGTTTTAAATAAAGCAATATCCCGATAAAAATAAGTAAGTATCTAGACGACATGTAGATAACTTGTTCCTCCTAAAAAGCCAATTAGTGCCTCTAGTTGTTTAATGATGCTTAGATAAGGACGGAGCATGCCCACCAATAATGGATTGACGGGGCTTGAAATGACATAGTCACAGAAGTAGTTTTAGTTGGACTTTTGTACAATGCGAAGCTTGGCCCAAGGCATTGGTGATGGTTTAGAAGTGACAAAAGCATCAAGAACGGGACCCACGACTATCATTCAAACTTAGCCAGTTCCACCCCCATGAATGAGTCTGTTGCGAAGACAACTCTTGAGTGGGTTATGAGCAAAACTCCAATTAGCATGGAATGGATCCGATAGCCTCCTTCCTGATTCAGTAGGGTCTTCTTGGCATCGAAGAATGCCAACAAAACATTGGCAGACCTTAACAATCAAACCTCGACCGACAATCAAGCACCACCAATAAACATAAAAACTCGGCAGCTTGCCGACTACTGCGGCAAGCGAAAGTTGGAATAAATCTGCAGCTTGTATCGTATGTATGTAAAGTATTCATCCTGGTGGTGGAAGCATCTTCTTTCAGGCAGGCTCTTCTTCAACGTATTGTACGTTAGTGAAGGCCTCTCGTTGGTACGTTGTTGAGCTACCGACGGTGATTTCCATGATCCTTCTTCTTTTCCAATGGTCCTACTCCTTCTGCTGCTTCTCCTAGAAAACTGCCATCTCGTAGTCATCCTCGTCGTCGTCTTCGTCGTTTCACACTTTCTCGCCTTTGTTACGACATTTCTTCGCGTTTGACAAGAACAGACAGAAGCGAGAGAAAAGAAACTGCTTTGGTGCCTTATGAATCTTCCCATCACTTTGTTGGAATGAATGCGGGCTGATTTGGCAATCAAAGTCAGCTGGTCAATACGGTCCGAATCTCTCGATGATTGACCAACAATCGCCATTCTCAAATGCCGAGTTTCTAGTCCTGTATTGTTTGTCTGTGAAATTCTCAGGTGTACCAATACTAAGCGCGATCACGAAAGGATCACTAGATAATTCTCTACTAACGATGATGACCTCGGAAAGACGCTTCAAACCTCAGCTTCTGGCGAACCTCAAGTGGTTGCACCACAAAATTATCAGCCATTAAACCAATCATCGATATCTTGGGAGTTGAGACGTACCCTTGAAGGACTCCACAGATTGATTTCAAGCAATATGTTGGCAAAACGAGCCCCTAGTTTGTTGCTTCAAGAAAACAAATTGGCCCTTACCTTGACTCGATTCTACCCCAATCATTTCATATATAACTGGGCTTATTGCGCTTTTTGGTCTTCCTGAACGCGATTTGAATCCGAACGATGAGGGTGGATGAAATCTCATTTGACCCATTTTCCCTTCAAAATGAATTAACTATCATGAAGGAGGAGGAGTAAAAGAGAAGTTTGGTAAATGATATACTAGCAATTCCCAACCACCACCTCGTACTTCTCATGCTGCACTGGGCCGACTGACTTAGGCCAGGATGGTTATCATCTGAAATCTTGGCTTGAGGGATTTGGTTAGCTCTATAATTACAGATATTTCTAGGGTCCCTAATCGATTGCTAATGACAGTTTTGCTACGAATGTTATTGCTGTTTCGATTTGATCACCAAGAAGCACGTGGACTACAATGTGTTAGTGCGAGAAGAAGGACTTTGTAAACATTATTGTATGCCAACTGACATACGAGGATAACAAACCATTATGATAAGCCGTCAAACTTGTACGAACTACTTTGGTGGGAAGGTTTTTCAAACTGATGATCGGAAAAATTGCTACCAATGCAGTAGAACATTTTCGTTCCATATGGTTGATACATGAGCTTGATGTAGGGTCCACGATCCAAAATTTCCCTGGTTAAAATGCAATGGCTTTAGGGTCATTTTTTGCTTCAAACGGCACCGATTTGATAGAGAGTCAAACATTTCTTGTGAATGGATTTTAAATCGAACTCGTCTCATTTCCGCTTGGTGAGGTTTTTGAATTTCAAGTTAAAGAGGTAGATGGATTTGCTAGATTGGCCGTGGGCGAAAAATATATTATGTGTTACGCCATACATCAATTTGCATTCAATTTGCTTTTGAAGCCGCCCGTAAGTACATATACACGTTTTGTTACGAGACAATCCTTTCCAGAAATGAAAATACGGGTGTTCAATTACGAATTCATCCGTTTTTTAATCGATCTCGCATTCCACGAGGGATTTTGAAAGTGATCAATGTGAAGGCTATGCGTGCATTCACATTGCATGATGCGCGATGGAGAGAGTTCAAGATGTATTTTGCTCATATTAATGAGCGTGGCATTTTATGAGCAAGATAATTACTAGAGAGCTAAATAATATTTCATTTCGAGAGTCAAATATTGAGCATCCATTTTCTAAATTAAGGCCCTCTAATTTCATAAAAAGCTAGATGTTTCCTCATTTCTTTCAAGTCGCAAATATTTAGAAATTGAGTTAAATGGTTAAAAAGCCATCCAAAAAGGATCCCTCAAAACTTGTTCAAATGTAAGAAGGATCCCATTTTAGTGCCCGTTCTGTTTAGGGCTAAGCATATGAAAAAAAAACTGCCAAACCTTGCGAAGCGAATACTCTTTTCTCCTAAATATCGAGTTTAAAATGATTTGTTGTGAAAATAGTGCAAAAAAAAAAATTGGGGTAAAATCATTGCTTTTTATTTAAGGAAAATACAATTATAAACACAAGTTGCAAGTTAAGATTAACATAGGCTCTTGCAGCTTGCTGACCAAATATGGCAAAATTTCATACATTTTTATGCGGCAGGGTCAAACCTCAGGGTGACCACGAGCGTCTCTGAAGCTGATTCCGTTTATCACATAAATTAACCTCACAATCGAATCCATACATCAAAAATGACAAAGGGTCTCTATTAATTATTTGCTTTGTAGCAATTAAACGAAATGAATCCCTCTGGCTTGACTTAAAATATGCCGAAATGAGTGCTGCTTAAAAGGTATGCAAATTCAAGGAGGGAAAGTGGAAAAAGAACAACGAACACGCTCATCTCATGACAATGGTTGAATGGTTAAGTGCTTCAACCCAGTCGGATGGTAAAGTTCTCCAAGAAATATCCGTCCTAGATTGCACATGCAACACATATCTATATTTGCTTCTACATCTATGAACGGTCGGTATTTCGCAGACCGACCTCATCAGAGCACTTATCTTACTCCCGACTAAATCACATGGGCTTGCGATCAATCCGAATTCAAAATATGTCATTCACTCATCCTCTTATTTTGAGTGAAATTGTCTGTTGGCTTGGAATATAAAATGCAAGTCATTTCGGATAACAAGTTTGGCAAGGGGAAAATTGGCTTTCATTTCCCACTGAGGCGTATCAACCCACGGATTTGAGGAAAGTTTACCTTGGCGGTGAATCTGGATCGTTCAAGGCTTGAAGAATCCGACTAAGGGCCTTGAGGGGCTGTGAAGTGAGCAAATTACCGTGAATAAGAGGTTCTAGATTAAAAACAAATTGTTCCTCGTGATGGATCCGAGGCTCGAGACTCTTCTTTAAAAACGCCATTTAACTCGTCACGATGTTTGAGCGATAACGATTAGAGCCCGATCTTTTAGTTGAGGACATTGCCATACAATTCGATCATTGAATCTTCTTCTTCGTCAATGTTGTTTGAAACAAGAGCGACTTTCCGCAGAAAACATCGCAATCCCAAATCGTCTTGACAATAAAAGCCTCTCCAATTCTTTGACGTTCTGAGAGAGATCTATGTAGCCTACACAATAGTCGGCCTCTTCGAACAGACGAGTACATTAAGTGGTGTCTTCAATTTATGTAGAAGGTTGCAACTTCTTTTTCATCCACATATGACTCCGACCTATGAGCACCTTGACGTGGTCGTAATCATGAGCAAGCAATGCAGGTTATGGGTTCGAAAACAAATGATCACGATGCACTTTCAGAAATGCCGTCAAGAGATGATGAGTCCTCCCGCTCCATATTTGATTTTTCACGCGTGTTTTTCGATTGATGTTTCAGGTCTGTTCTTTCATGTCGTGGGCGAGGGCGTGGTGAATCTAGCCTCCAAAGCCGAGGCCGTTACCGATAAAGAAAACTACATCGACTTCAGACTCAGACTTTTGGGCGAACCGGGTACGGCAGTTTTATGGATATTAAACCACAATCTTCATTGACAGTGTATAAAGCTCTTTGACATGGAAAGGCTCGCCTACACGTGGGAACGTACTCTCTAACGCAAAGTGTATAATTATAGTATTTTCTACCAATCTTCCAGAAAATACTCATTTTGAAGGAGGGAACTATCTTTGTCACAGCAATCATCAGGTTGTGTTTCGGAAAAAGAAGGAAAACGTTGAGCTTAACGCTACTAACAGCAATTTTATGCGCAAGCTCAATAGTGCCATTGGTTTGCATATTAAGCTAGTTAATATCCTAAAAGGATAGGCAGATGATATATGACTCATTTTCAGTTAATGTTTAAGTAAATCCTTTTTCTTCAAATAGGGAAGTGTACGTATGTATACAGGCTTGGCTAGCAAATTTGAGACTCTCAAGCATAAATAGGCAGTAGAAATGCGGTCCTTTAGCACTCTAATAATGTCGAAATCTGGTGGGTTGTTGTACCCCAAAAACTCATAAATCAAATCATTATAGTCAACTAGACACTTCATGGTGGTTTCACATCCTGAGGCAGGAATAGTTTTGGAAAGGAGAGATCTCGCCCCCAACATTTCCATAAATGGAAATCGAGGGGTAGGAAAGATGTTATCAAACAAAGAAGGTGTTTTCTTTGACTTTTGAATCCCTACCCTACCTAGCTTTAGCATTTCTATTTCTTTCGCGAGACGTCTACGTAAAATGGAAACGGCCATGAAATGACGCCATAAAACACGAATGACACCCAAAGCAATTGCCACACTTCTTAAAACGCGGAGGGAGGAGTTCAGGGAATACTGGAGTAGAATGTCATGTGCAAACTCCCAAGTTTATTTTCAACACTTTTTATAATGATGTCATCAAAGCCGATTTTACGACAAATTGCAGATTAGAGAGATTATCCATTCGTCCCGGTTATCGCAAAAGACTTGAACGTGTTCAATGTTTAAAAGGATGTGAGGATCAAGCTCACAGGGCTAAGAAAATATGTGAATTCGTTTCATTCGTACATCTACGTATGTACGTAGTAGTTCAAGCAAGCAGTCGCTGTTGAAAGCGAAGAACACGACGACGCAGCAAAAGGAGATAGAAAGAGGAGAAGATTCTTGGCACCCATTGAGAGACACTTTCATTTGGGAAAGAAGAGGCCCTGCACTTACTTAAAGAGGAGCCAAGCTTCTAGGGAAGACACACGAATAGTACGTAGAGAACCCCACAAAAGAGTAAATTACACACCTGGAAAATGAGATTTCAAGAAAATTGGTTTAGTCGCAGAGGCAAAACTCTGACAGTGCCAAAAGAAAATCTGTCGGTCTATTCAAAGTGTTTTAGATGGGGGAGAAATGAGAGGCGGCCACTATTTTTTCCGTTTTCACACATCATAATGATATGAATGACGATTTTATTACTGGGAATGATGTCAATTTCGGGAAATTCAACTCCAAGTTTCATCAAGGCCGCCGATGTCTAGTATGACAAAGCTTCTTATCAATAATTAATGACCACAAATCTAAAAATGAACTTTTGCCGCCGCTATCTTCTTGAGGAAACCCCGTGAAGTTATTAGTATGAGCGAAGGCTGGTCAATTTTCAAATCTCTCCGAGACCGGTTCTGACATCACTCTTTTTAACAAAAGTTATGGCTATTCAATTGTCCCCCCAAATGGCTCTAGGAATAGGCGTTCACGAATGTAAAATGGATGGTCCGAGATGATATTGAAATGGGTGTCCCTTCGAAACTAAGTTATCTAAATTGACAGATTGCCGTTTTCTCTCTATGAATGTGACTGCACAGGTTTATTTGGGCGGTTAAAGACAGGATATAGTAGGAATGAGTCTACCAGCTTTTTTTGACAAATACAGCATAATCCGAAAATAACGTCCCCAAAATTAAAACCTCTTGTTTTATTATGCTTAAATCAAATGAAATTTTCACAAAACTATCAAAATAGATTTAGTTATTATTGAATGGGTTGGTTATACAATACGTATATTGACTTCAGAGGTTCATTGAAATCGAACGTTTTCTGGAAGTAAAGGGTGCGATGTCAAGTTTATACATAGTAGACAAATTTCGTAAACATCTTCTGTTTGGGTTCAAAGCTGAATACATGTGTCTTAATGCAACTATAAATATATTCGATTCACACACACACACACACTCTTACTCTAAACGGTATAAGCAACAAAGACATATCATATCGCAATTGAGGTCAGGGCAATTCTTGCTTTCCATGGGACCCTAAATTAGAGTAACTCTGCATCTGTATATAGTGATCAACGTCATTGTCTGCACTAAACGTATTCACACTAAAAAACCAAGTTTGAATTAAACTATCCCTCTATCCATCCATCGAAACAGATAACGTCTATGCACCAATGGCTTGAAAATCAAATTTGGTCAATGTCTAACTTTGTGAACAAAATTGTCCTTGTTGACGATGGCTCGTGTTGTACATTGCTTTTTACATTGCTTTTGAGCCTAATAAAAGGAAGAAAATGTGATCTGCATTCAACTATCCTTTCTTTCAGGTGGTGAATCGGTCATGTTGAGCTCGGGTATCCACAGCTTTCCCTTCAAGTTAGGATTGCCTTTGGGTTTACCCTCCACGTTCTTGGGGAAACACGGATGGGTCCAGTATTTTTGCAAAGCGGCCTTAAGGGAAGAGGGTGGCTTGACCCACAAAAATCAACAAGTTTTCATCATCATGAACCCGATCGATCTCAATCTGGAGCCTCCCATTCTGGCGGTAGGAAGAATTTAAAACATACTCCATTGAATTTTTGTTAAATGTGAGTAACTTCATTCCCGGACTTCTGTCTTTTTCCTACAGCAACCTTTCCATTGCGAGATTGAGCACAAAATTGGTATGACTTGTTGGTCATCAGGCCCAGTGACATGCAGAGTGAGGCTGGACCGCGGAGGCTACGTCCCTGGAGAGGCCATCTCCATTTGGGCCACCATTACCAACAATAGCAAAGTCACAATCAAACACACTAGGGCATCATTAACAGAGGTAACATTATATGGAACCAAATTTTGCCCCATTGTTTTTACACTATTGAATACCATTGAATGGTAGAATCTAGTTTTAGAGGGTCAAGATGTCGATAAAGAATCCCTATGACGCAGCATATATACGTAACTAGTGGCCAGAATCTCGTCGATAAAGTAGTTCTTGTCTTAGAGGTAGTAGCCTCGTAAGTCTGTAATCATTATTCTCCCATGAATGCATGATTTTGTGAGCGATTTGGGTAATATTCAGGGAACATGTGTGTCGGACTAATAGGTAGACTCAAGGCTAATTTCACCTTCAACACGGGAAGAGATGTTGAGTTCGTCTCCCCATTCTTCTTTCAGACCATCCAATACGTCACAAGAAGCAAAATTATTGAGACCGAAACTCGAGAATTATCTTCCGTGAGTCGTGGAAAAATCCGAAATGGGGAGGCGGACGATTGGAAAAACGAAAAGCTATTCGTCCCGCCCCTTCCGCCCACCAACTTGCGGGGATGTCATCTCATCAGAATACAATACGACGTGTTTGTAAGTGTACTACCAACTATGCACATGTTCAGAGTCGAAAGACACATGCACCACCACCATCCATGATTCATTCATTCACTTGGCAATTCCGCGCAAAGGCCTCGGGCTGGGTGGGAAATCTCTTCATTCCTTGATGAGGAAGACCAGTAATGACACTCATATCCAATTCATTAATCTCAATGCGACTCTAGACAGTCCTGTGGCATAAACCTACGTACTTATTATCTTGGATTTTTCAATTGAATTTTCCAAGGCAAGGCTACAATCAAAATACACGCTCTCCTTTATTTTCCAGTTCATTGTGACTCCGAGCAACCTGGAAAAGCCCATCAAGCTTCAATTGCCCATTATGTTGGCCACCTACCCACTTCGGAATGAGGATGGGACCTTACGGAGGAACAAAACCAAGATTGAGTACCCAACCACCCTGCCTATTTTCCGACCTTGGCTGGACGAGAAGACCTTCCAATGAAAGAAAGACCAGAACAACCAACTATCACACCATGAAACGTGCCATTGAATACAAAGACGTTGTAAATAGGCTAGCAGATGGGTGCGCGTGTGTATTGAGACACTCGACACCGTTTTAGAGTCAACTTGTAACTTTGTTGTAGTCCAATTCGTATGGTGATATTTAGTGAACGAAGCAGTCTGTAAAAGATACCTACCTATATGAGCATGAATGTGACTTAACTCTGCATATAAAACCCGCACACACACACACACGCATAAAATTAGAACAAATTTGTCCAATAAAGTGGAGACATAATAAACATATACACTCACCACGTGTCTGTCTAGTCCAGTGCCGCTTGTTGAAAAATAATACCGAAAATGGAAAGGCAAAGCAATGAATTGACTTGGTGAAAAAACATATGTATTGTACAGTACATCTGGATTTGTTAATTTGTTAATCGTGGTACCATTTTCTTGTATCTGAGGTGCCTAAGTAAAGAGCAATAAATGATACCGTAAAAATGCATTTATAGCGTTACGTTTTTGGTGTTAAGCCACCATGACACTCGTAGCTAATGCATGCATGTATGTGAAGTGGTGGCTTCGTACTTTCAAGACTGAAGTCGAGATCGAATATTGGTGGTGTTTGCTCAAAAATGACAGTTACAATAACACTTTGACTAAATGGATTTATAATATCGACAAATGTCGTAAAGGATTTATGGCCTTGGAAGGCTTCTGACCTCAACATGTGGGCTCCCTAATGAGATAGATATTACTCATGTACACTGCGTTAAATAAATTGAGATTT
Source organism: Tigriopus californicus (assembly GCF_007210705.1). NCBI lineage: Eukaryota > Metazoa > Arthropoda > Copepoda > Harpacticoida > Harpacticidae > Tigriopus > Tigriopus californicus. The sequence goes on from NC_081443.1 coordinate 2,164,085, forward strand.
GACAAAAAGCCCAGCTTTATGGCCCGAAATACTTCATGAATAAGCCCTCCAAGTGGCTCAGCTGGAGGATAAAATCTTATCAAAACCTTGTAAAGGACTTAAAATAAAGGCATACATTTTAGTTGCTTTTGGACATTGGAGTCTTTCAGTCATCAGTCCAGTTGTGACAACTTAGTTCACCATGGTCAACGAAAATCGGGCACGGATTCGTTCCCTCTTCATTGTCCACACGGCAATGTTAATTCTAACCCTGGGAAGTAGTATTATTTACACCGGGCTCTATCCCTACCTCGAACTGGTAAGGGCAATTGAAAATGCACAAACATCTCCAAAAAAGGGCAGAATGTTAGTGATCATGTGTAACAATGTCCGTTCCTAAAAAAACATGGGTTCTTCCTGACCCAGGCAAATTTACTGGTGTTACTTGCAAAATTACCAGACATCCATTTTTTTAGCTGGACCCAAATGTGAAACTGGACGAGTATGGGTTCGTGGTGGCGGCGGATGCATTTGCTCAGATGATTTTCTCACCACTCTTTGGGATAATGGCAGACAAGATGGGTCAAATTAGGGTAGTGGCCATCATTTGCGCGGCCACCTTCTTTGGAGGCAATGTCTTTTTCTGCCTGGTACCTCTTATTCCCCGAGAAATTGGAAGCTTGCCCAAACCCAGAGTTTGGGCTCTCTTGGTGGCCAGATTTATCGTCGGAATTGGAACAGGTGGAACATTTGAATAGCATCAAATGACAGATAGGGCAATTACACTGACCTTCTTCGCCTTGACATTTTAGCTATTAATGCGGCAGCTCGGGCTTATGTCTCTAAGGTTACCACCCTCTCAGAGAGAACTACTCATGTGGCCTTGTTGTCCTTGTTCCAAACCTTGGGATTCATCATCGGCCCAGCACTCCAATCAGCTTTGACCCCTATCGGGGAAAAAGAAATCGGCGATGGCTCGCAATTTGTCTTCGACATGTACACGGCCACGGGGTAAGTAAGACTTCAAGCCACTTACGGCAAAACTAAGGATTACAATAGGGTATTTTAATCCATTTGTTCCCTACGTTCCAGATGGGTGAGTGCAGCGAATGGAATCTTGGCTCTTATCCTATTTATGCCCGGAATCTTTGTCGAGTTCTTTGAGGCTCCGGCAGAGACCGACACCGTCGAATTGGTGGAGGATGAGCCCGATGAAACACAGGATGTACCCAAACCTCTTCCTAAGGCTCTTCAAGAAATGAAGAAAAAACCTGCCGAGCTTTTGAAACAATTTTCACAGATTTCTTTAGTTGATGCACAGAGATTGGTGGTTGATACTCCCGAATCGGAGATTGAAGAGCCCAAGAGTGAGTAGTGACATCTGAACCACCTAATTTACCTAAGGTCACTCAATTAAAAAACTGTGCAAACTTGGGTTGTCTTCATTTCAGAGAAAGTCGATATCCTGTCCGCGGTTGTTTCCACGTGGGGATTCTTCTCGTTCTATTGCAGTTTTGTGCTTTTGGAAACGTAAGTTGGTCTAACTCAACAGTTTTCTATCATGTATCGGAACTATTTGTTTGTTATTCCAGATTGGTCACTCCTATGGCAATTGACCAATTCGGCTGGAGTAAGGAAGACACTATTCTGTATATTGGTATCTCCATGGCTGCTGGAGGAGTGTTGGCTGCCTTCTGCTTTGCGGCCATTGGACCTTTGTCGAAGCGGTTTGACGAGAGACTGATTCTGATTATTCTTGGCATCATTCCCATGATTGTGGGACGATTAGTCATGATGCCAATAGGTTCCAAAATGCCCCCACTTCGTGGAAACCTCACTATATGCGATAACTATGACCCAAGCATGAGTAAGTTAATGCGTGTAGTTAAGTTGACTTTTCATTCCCGAAGGCACAAACCTTCACCGATAAGGTAACAAATAGGATCAGATAGGATACGTAGATATAATTTTAATTAAAATATCCCAATTTAAAGTCTCTCTCAGTCATTTAGGGAAAAGTGTCGGTGTAATCTTGGGAAAAAAACCTTAATTTGAGATCTTTCAGAGTTCAATGAACCAGGAAAGGAAATATCATTTTAACTTACGAGTAGATGTGGCATTTGATTGGATCGTTTGATATGCTTGATTCATCACTACCACATGTTCACGCTAGGATCACCCGGTAAACCGGTTTGTACTGAGAATACGGCTTGACTTTAAGAAAACCGTTCCTTTTTAGAAGACTTTTTTTTTGGATTGTTAGTAGAATGATAGTGAAATTTACACTAAACGAACGCAATGATAGAAACAATTCAATGGAGGCAATCCATGGAGTTGGAAGTCCACCTTTTCTTTCTCAAAGTTATTGTGGAGGTCACTCTCAACCTCGATATGAAGGAGAAGTGGCCTACTTGAGTTTCTTTAATGTAGAAAACAGAGTAGGGCAACTACCTCCAAGTAGCCCTGCACTACTTTCTTGGCTCCCATGTAACAAAGGTATTCACATCAAATGGTTCTTTGATCCATAAGCCTCATTTGGGATCCGGTTATTGGAGGCTTGCATGGAGGAAGACAACCTCTGATTGACACCAATTTTAGTGGTTTGTTGTCTTTTTATTTTTAGTTACTTTTCTTTTTGTTCACTAAAGACCCATTCATCACATTAAAATACAACACACTAAGACAATTGAAAGTTACAATTAAATGACGGGATTCAAACTGCAATTCTCTCCCTTTCAATTGGAGTAAAGATTGTTTCATCACAAGGCGGTTGTAATACATTTTCGGCTGTCACGTGAAACAAGTTGCATCGAAAACTCATGTCTATTTTTTTATTCAAATCTAAGAAGTTGGCTCTATTCAAGTTGAGGATGCTAAGGAGTTGGTCCCAAATGGCGCAAGTGAAACACTGCGTCACTATAAATCCATTCTTTGCCATATGCAACAAAACATAATATTCCAAGAGGCGACGAAACTGAAATAGAATATTAATGCCTCTCTAAGGAATGGCGGTAAGCTGATATTGATTAGTCCCGTGCTACTAGTATTTTCAAATCTAGACGTTGATATCAACTGGAGGATAGGAATTTTTATGACCTTTTTCAGATAGCAAGAAGACCTTTTCTGCGCAGGAAGATATACGCATTGGTAAAAGCAAAAGAATTTGAGTGGGACAGGGCTAAAAAGAATTGCTTTCGTATAAACTAACGTTGACTTCATTCCAAGAAGAAACCAAACCACACGAATGGAAACAATCATTCTTTTTATATTCAGATTTGACTTCAATGATTGGTTCGGAAAATCGTGCCGGACCATCCGATGAGGTGGGATGCCCTTATTGTTGGTGTCTGGATATTCCGCAGATGTCCGTTCTTCAGTTCATGATTGGATTTGCTATCGTTGTCATTGGGTATCCGTTCTGCATCGCCATTTCTGGATCCCTCTTTAGTAAAATTGTGGGCAAGCATGCTCAGGTAAGGAACACAACAGAAGGACTTTACAGTTGGATTTAAACGTAGGAATTGTTCACTAATCACTCATTAATGAAACATTGCTTACGCTTGAACGCTACAAGGCCACACTTTCAGAAGGTCACGGCCATAGATGTAAAGTAGATAGACAGGTCGGACCCCCAAACTTCCATTGCTGTTTGTCCTTGTGATTACGAAGTTAGATTATGACGTTAGAGCCCACAATGCCCCTTAAAAAGTATTCTAATCGTTTGAATTCATTAGAATCTATTCACATATCATGTGTCTCTCAAGGGCTTCCAAACAACTTGCACGAAATTACAACAGTATTTGCCGTGGCAACGCTCGTCTCCAATGCACGTCAGAGCAAAATTATGGACAATCATTAATAAGCTTTCTCAGAACTGCAAAGAGTTGGCAAAAACTGGAATAAACATACGAAAGTGGGTTTTTCGCAGACAATATTTGCATCTATACCTTAAATCTTTGCAGGGATTCTGGATGGGATTATTGACAATGGCTGGCAGTTGTGCCCGAGTGGTGGGTCCGATTCTATTCACGTGGCTCTATGAACAATTTGGTATCTATATTACCTTCTCGATTATCGCTGCCACACTTGTCGTTTCTCTTGTCATGTACATTGTTACGTACAAACGTTTCAAGATTTAGTTGCAAGCGATCTCTGAAAATAGATCTCAAGATTCCTGCCTCTTTTTCCACTCTGAGAACCATGTGAAATATAAGAATATTTGGGTGAGCTGATTTCTGAAGGTCATTCTTTACCTTCCTTCTTCTGTGCACAATTTTATGAACTAGTTTATTGATAACCTTAGTTATAGGGACAATAAAACTTCCCCACCGTTTGAATGACTTTACGAATAGCTAGCAAACAATGACGCCGACTACCTAATCGATAAGAATGTTTTGATCAAATGGAAGTCAATGCAAGTCTTAACGCTGTAACACTTTTGTTTCGTTTCGCTTCGTGCTTTGATTGTTCAGAGAAAATGCACTTTCGATCACTTGGTTGGAGACTTGAGGCATCAAAATGTCTCCACAAAGCCCGGCTCAACTTTTTAGGGCCCCAATCCCGGGTAAAGATGTCAACGGGACACTCACTCCATTCCTCAGTAAAGCGAGTGCAAAGGCAGCCAAGGCTCGCTTCGACCTTGAAATCCAAGTCTAAGACTCAATTCTCTTGGTCTTTCAAAGTCTTCTCAAACTGTATTTCTCTGAGGAAATTGCTACCACAAATTAGAACCAGGGGAGAATCAAAACCAGGAAAAAACCATATAAAATTGAAGACATGTGGATTCCTTGTACTTCTAAGGTTGCCAATGTGCCAAGAACATTAATCTGTCAACGCTTTGGGGATTAGGATCTAGTGATGATGATGGTGATTTTGTCATACCACATATCAGTGCCAGAGATGGTATGACACGAAAGGAGGCAATGGAGTCTCACTTATTTGCTTACTTTCTCAATCAAGGTTTCAGACGTGCTTTCAGGATAATCGTAGAAGCGGAAGTAGCACCTACAGTATTTGCTTTCTTCCTTCGAATGAACGATAAAGGACTCTTAATTATGAGAACATGGTTTGATGAAGGAATTCCAGAAGTTCCGAATAAAAGTACTCGAGAAAAAGATCAGAATTCTCGGGTACCTTTGGTTATGATACAGCGTCGAATGTATTCGATCCTGGAGGAGCCAATTATTTGACTTCAAATAGTACTATCGCACCCCGTAAATGTTCATATCAGCCTTTATTGGATTGAAGATAACTCTTTCAGCTACGCTTTCCCAGGTTAAGGGCTGGATCAAATTGCATTTGCCCCCATAAAATGGCCAACCAAGCCTTATCCATGGAGGTATCGATTTAACTGGAGGTCTATCAAGTTGTCGCCGTATACCCCGGTAGGCTTTGATCTCATTGGGAAACGGGGCTAAAACGATGAGTTAGGCCTTACCTTGGATCGGTTTTCACCCTCCATCCTGTTTAAGAGGTTACTGCTCATTATTTCCAGTCAATATGGTCCAATTTTCATGTATATTGTTGTTTATAATTCTAAATGATTGACATTGGAATTCCAGGATCGTGCAGTAATTGGCCCCTTTTTCGCTCTGTAGTTAATAAAACACGTCTGATTCACTTTCTAGGAGTGCTTGGATGTTTCTGGCAACCATTCACATCAAAAATATTTTGGAACTTTACACGAATTCTTGTCACTTGTAATTTTTATTCGAGCAAGTCAAATTTCATGGTTCGTCCATCTTGTATCACCCGTTTACCTCAACTTAACTTGGACAACTGAAAAACGTGAACAATAGGACAAAAATCCTGGTAGACAGGAATTCCTCTAGCTACAGCTATGACCTGGATAAACGTTATTCTCCACCGATTAGTTGGCGGTGCTCATTTTTAATTTTTTTGCAAAATGTTAAAAGGTTTAGATAGAGACTTTAAGGGTTATTAATATCGTGTTAGATTAGGTTGGGTTAGGTTGGGTTGGGTTAGGTTAGATTAGGTTTGATTAGGCCAGGTTAAGATTTAAAAAAGTAGCACCGCCAACTAATCGGTGGAGAATAACGTTTACCTATGACCTGGCCCTGTTCCTCCCTATAATTTCGAATGTTTATGGCAAGGGAATTTGCCTGACTTGGAGAGCATGACCATGATTTTTTCAATTTCTGGTCGGGAGGTTGAGTTCAATGGGTTCTAAAATTTCCGTTATCCTGTTAGGGTACATTTCGCGGAGTCAAATATGTCCAGTGTAACGTCGTCTATGCCTTATCGTAGAAAACGTTCATTGGCTATACTCGTGGCATGATTTTAGGCTTTAGGAGAAATTTATTGCAAAATGAATTATGACACTGACACGTGTTAGGTGGATTCGTAAATTGATTATAGGGCCTTTTGCAAAAGATAAGTTAATGTTACTTTTTGTTTAGACATCCCAACATTTGGAGAACCTTGATATTGGTTCACCATATCGGGAAAGTTGCACGTACCCTTCCAGTTTGCCGTACTCTATCATTTCCCTTTTTTGGGAGGTGAAATATCAAATATCTTATCTTAGAATTAAACTAATTCATTACGGCGAACCCTCGACCTTCCAGACCAATATATTTTGTATTATTCATTATTACTATAAATAATAGCTACACAACCTATTTAAATTTGGTTGCATTACGATCGGTTCCAATTTTGCCCAAAGTTTGACATGCCATCAAAGGACACATAATGTTTATTCATTATTAAGGGACTAAGCCATTAGATGGTAAAATGATGTTGTGACATTACTTCAACAATAGTCCACCTCTTTTGGCGTTTGTTCCACTTCATTTAAGAAGCATTCGTCAAAAAATGTAACTCACCGAAATTAAGTTGGAGCAATGGGAAATGGGAATGGAGCTGGGGTGGAACAGCTCTTAAATTCCTGCCAGTAAGCCTGATATGATTCATGGTCGTTACGTAGTGTAAGCCCTTGCGTTTCAAAGCAATCGATCTCCCAGCAAGGTATAACAAAACTTGAAATTTTATGGCAAAGTTCCATTCTCACCGTAACCAATCCCATACAAGGAGCATCGATAATCCAAGTAATGCAATTACTGGTGCACACATTTTGCTCGACACAGCACGGGTTTATCTGAATGACGGCTGGAAAAAGAATGCTAGAGAGTCGATGGGACAATTCCATCCCATTATGGACCGGCACACACATACTGAACACATGCCCAAGAAGGTTCAGTGAGGAAGCATTCCTGGGTATGAATAGAAAGTAGTCCATCCATGGTGCACGTACGAGATAAAGACGCAGGGATATTGTGTTCATCCTCATAAATGTACAGTGTACACTGTCTGCACACAAGCATTCACATACACACCCACAACTAGCATTATTGCACATTAGTATAGCATGGTACAAAGGTATGAGATGTTGTCAAGATCCTGTACTTCTTTGAGATGAATGAGGCTCCTCGGCGAGGGTTCTGGGCCTCGCGTCGGATATGAATTGGAGGCAATCCTAAGGATGATTCTTTTTCACCAATCACTCTTCCACTCCAGCAATCAATTCTAGGCCCAGTCGCGGGCAAAACCATCGGTAAAAAGCAAAACTCAAGGCCTACCTAGCTTGACTGAAAACCGAAGTGCATCTAAGCAAGGTCCTCTGATTTCTAAACGCAACGTAAACAACAGTCCTTGGAAAGAGAGAACACGGAATCCCGTGGAGTGCGGAACAATTGCGAAACAATTTGATGGAACTTTGAACCAGGCCTCCAGAATTCCGCGGTAACCAAAATTTCTGACATGCCTGGTGTTCACAGCCGCAGAGAGTACGTTACTAACGCTTATAATATTGGGGGGCTCTTTCCAACTTTTGGCCAGGGATTAATTTCAAACCCCAAGCAAAGCAATCAGTTCGCAGGCATTTTTGGGTTGTGACATATCGCATGCATGGGAGACTTGCCATTTGAATTGTGCAGGGATCTTTTCTTCTTTTTTTCCAAGAATGATTGCCTACTATCACGACACGAAATGGCCAACATTGGCCTATATTCTATAACAACTGCAATATCAATCACTGATATGTCTTTACACAAGGAAAGATCTCTGTTGCTAGAGTTGTTCACTAACAAGCGAATAGAGACATTTGCTTGCGAAAGCGGTGTTTGCCTTAAAGGGTACTTGAACATAACTCAAGAAGAATGTAACTTGCTCAGGCTGCACATAGAGATTGGACCAAGTGCTTGGTTGGTTGGCATGCATCCTATTCTGCATGTTGCTCAAGAGTGCATTTAAGGAAATTGGTATGGTTCGGGGCACCCGTTATCTATTTTGTAAAGGAGAAGTTTGTCAAGGCCACCGTATGGAATGGACGAACTTCAACCTTTGGGGTGTTCCCTCAGGTGGATCAAAATGGACGATTTGCTTAATAGGGGGAATGATTTTGCTGCCCGTTGACGGTGAACATATCCGTTTAAGGACCATGTTCGCCTTCAGATATTCTCTCTTGCCCGGGGGTCTTAATCCCCCGTGAAATTGGTAGGTATCTGAACGCCTCGTGGTTCCGTTCTTACCTAACAGATTCTTTCTTGGCATTTAGAAATCGAGCCCATCCTAGGAGCTACACCAATACATGTTCTGTGAAGCTCCATTAGATAGATTTCCAATGTTTTGGTATTTACGACTGTAAAAAAGCGCATAACAGGCGTATCGTACTTTTGCTTCGAACCTACATGAAGAGAAGTTCTGCGGAATATTATGCGCATCCTCTTACACACCAAACCAATGACATAAAATTTGCGTCAACGCGCCAATGCAAGATATCCGCGGCCAATGCTAAAATACTGACGCCTCCAAAAGCACCAACCAACCCTTTCGCTGAAAATAGACGAGTGCAAAAACTTGGGCTCTTGGAAGAAATGAGTTTTTTCTGTGCCTTGCAACCACAAAGTGAATGTGCGATGGGAACTGGTTTTGAACACTCTTAGTTTCGTGAAATAAAAAAAAAACAAATTTCCGAATTCAAGAACCAATGACTTAACAATCAAGAGCTTTAGCAAACCTACCTAACAGATGCAGATCATTGAGTGCAGATATTGGAGCAAGTGATCGCACAGATAATGTCAAAAATGCAAAGTTCCAATCAATGGTTAACTCTCTTATTATCTTATTAATGAGTAGAGAGTGGATTTGACAGTTTTTCACGCGTAAAGTATCATTTTAAATTAGCTTTCAGCTCAAAGGAATAGTAGGGGTATTCTGTTCAAATTTACATTTCTTTTCTCTATCTGGACCTAAAAAACTGTTTTACATGCACAACTTCTTTCTCAAGAAAGCTAGAAGAAGCTTGTTATCCGTCAATGTTAGAACATCAGTAAAACTTGAAATTGAAACCAAGACATGCCTATTTCAAATTTCAAAATGCTTTCCAAATTTAGTACATGTTATCGTCCTTTTTGTTAAAGGTAAATTCCTTGGGATCTTTTAAGTACCTCCATCGGCATATTTTTCCAATGAGAAATTATCGGCATTGGACCAGAAAGGTACTAAAGATGTGAAAAGGCTATGACTTAAGCAACGAAGTGACACATCCACACTATTCATCGTGGGAAGGTAAATTGTAGGTCAAATTGAACGAAAATAAATCCGTCTCTGACATTTTGGTGTTCAAGGGAACTAAACCAGATAGCTTGCATAATCTTCTCAGAGTTTCCTCTTGTCACATGAATATTATATCGAGCCTGGTACAATACTGCTTATGCTAACAACGCAAGAAGCAATGCCAACAATTCAATATGTTGATGGGCACTAGCTTTTTCACTTATTTGTCCAAGTCAATCTACTTATTAAGAAAAAGTTATGCAAACTAAAACCACTTGTTTTAACGAAACGGCATCAAATACTTTGTTGGCTCGTGGGATGTTTAGTCTAGAATGCTGATTAGCATTTATTAAGCTTCCATTGCCGATGCTTACCTTAGCTTGGATATCATAGAATCTTCTTTCAGCATTTAAGAGCTTTAAATGGTCGACCAAACCCCCGGAAATCCTAAATCTAGGGCTTTTTCCTCTACTGATTCGCCACTTCAATACTTGGGGAAAACACTAATGTCAAAAACTTTGGTATTTGGTAACCATTGTAACGACACAATTCACAATTTAAAACACATCTTTCACCAGATCTCTGCTGGGGTTTGGGCGGAAAGTGTGACCGAAAAATTAGATATAAAAAACCTCTGCCTTGTCTATAGGTGCGGAAAAACAAGTTTAGAATGGAAAGAAAAGGCTCCGAGATCTCCCACCATATCAAGGAAGTATTTGACGAACAATTTATTGCTCAAGCAGTATCTTTGTGATGTAAAAGATTTTCAAAGAAAAATGTACCACGGCACCCTGATTTTGTCCATTTAGAACCGGTGCAGGGAGAATTTAGACAAACATGACGGTCAACCTACTCCAGGCCTAGACCGTTAAGTCCCTGGTCAGAGACACGTGAGGTTTGACAAGTGGCTCCACTTCAAAAAAGGAAGCGATCAGATGAACTAAAAAGTTTCCAAACATATTTTGAATAGATTCGCTGTATAAGAAAGAGTACTGTCATGTCAAGCCCCATTGAAGATTTTCTTCAAGGACACTGAAATTTTGCTCAATGACAAGCTGATTCATGGTTATGGTATTAATAGGAATAGTTTTTTTTACTTTCTAAATACTTTATGTACCCATTTTTTCGTAAGATTATATTGCTAACATATTTCATTCCATTATTCAAATCAACATTGTGGAATGTGGACTTCTTGAGTCTCTCAAAATAAAAGTCCGTTTCAGACTGTACAATGTACTTTGTTAAAACTGTTGTACTCTGTCTTTTGAAGCGCACTACTCCAAATTGACACTGGCAGCATGCTAGTAATCAGCGTGACAATTATATTTTGTTCTGAAATACTATGCCGTTGCAATTCTAATGGCAAAAGACACTTTAATGTTGTAAAATAAGTTGGTTGAACCCAAGGTGAATCAAATTAGACATAAACCTTTCAAAGCTTTGCCTTTTTATGCAATACAAACATGTTGGGTCTTTTTGGAAGTGACTGACTCCCTGTTGAGAAAGTTTCCAAACAAAGCCCGAAACAAAGTTCGTTGACAATTGGCAGCCAATCATATTGCTCGAACTTGATGACGTTTAATCAACCTCACGGGCCTCACGGGTCTCTGCATCCAGGGTCCCTACTGCCAGTACGTAGGTACCTAACCTTTTGTTGGCAGCTGTTTTTCTGTCTGCTTTGACCATAGAAAACCATAACTAGAATGCTTAAGTTCAACAGGAGCTGTACCACATGAGCATGTTTTCAGGTCAGCTGACGCTGGTGGAAATGGGACAAAGATATTTCGTGAAATCTCGCTTCAGGCAAGTTGAATTATTATCATGAAACGTTTGTTATTCCTCTTTAATCTTAATTTCTTTTGAATCTTACAAATATACAGGTAGAAAGAGTGGTAGAATAATAAAAAAACATGCTTTTTAGGGCATAATACACGTAACATGTCAAAAAAAGATTTGGACATTAGTAGAGCAAATCATATACCCTTCTATTGATTGCCCTTGCTTAGCAACGCATCTCGAAAATCTCGAAAGTGTAACAAAATGTATCAGAAATTGCAACGCAATGATGAGGCATTTGGAATTTTGTTTCAATCTCCCAACAATGTGCTTGAATGTGGGCGACATGATTGCGCCTATACGTAAACAAGGTAATTCCGACACCTCTGGAGGTCAGCCTGAACCCAAGCTTGTTCCTTGCGTTTCAGTTAAGTGTTTCCACCACATGGATGAAAACTTTAACTTGAGCCCCATTTTAACCTCTTCAAAATTTCGTTCTTAAAAATGTGGTCGGACAACTTACTCAAACCCGTTTTATGACACGTGCTGGACGAGAGCAATTGCTTGACAAGGAGTCTTATTAGGGGTTTCTACTCTGAATTTGGACGAGCCGTCAACGATTTAAATTTGCACCAAAGTTGTCCTAAGTAGCTTGACTACAAATGAAACATTTTTTTCACCAGCGACAGCTGAGACGAAAACATGCGATAAAAATGAGCACTGCCAACTACCGTAATCGGTGGAGAATAACGTTTATCATCCCTGCCGGGCTGGGATGCAAGGATGTTAAAAAAAGTGGCAGTTGCCAGGTAAAGGTTAGCTACCCAAAGATGATAAAGACTGTTTTCAATTTGTCGTCTAGTTAAAGCAAACAGTATTCTGATATTGACCCAAGAGACTAGTACAAGGACAAAGCTACACCATGGCATTTGTTTTAGTTTTGTTTCACAATCTGCTCAATAGTTAGATTTTTAATTGGATCACAGTGCGGGCTGGCTATGATTTTTTTTTTTTGAATTATCCCTCCACCATTACAAAATGTCCAAAATGAAGGTGCCGGGCTACAATTTTTTTATTTCGTTTTCTTCACATGGCTAATGTTTGAGCATTGGGGAATTGTGACACAAACCATAAACGTACAAGGTCCTAGGAAACAACGAAAACGTTACTATCTTTTGCTAGCAAACCTTTGAAATCCTCCAAGTATGAGCCCTTAGATTTTTTGACTTTTTACCGCAATCGAGTATTTTACCAGGGATTAGGTAAAGCTAAAAGACTCGTCTTGTGAAATTTGAAAAAAAAAACTGAGGATTTTTTTTTACGAGTCCGGTCAATTTCTCCAAAATCGAATGAACGACTAGGGTGCATTCAGACTCGAGTCCGGTACTCGCCCTCGCACTTCTTATAACTGAACATCGGCCAAAAAACGTTGTTCGTAAGTCGGCCAGAAATTCGAGAAGGTTGCTCAAGCCGGTTCTGCTCAATGCCTTGGTTCAGCCCATCCGCACGTATGCATCCGAACCGTCAAACTTCTGCGATTTCTGCTCGACGTAAAAACGACTTTATTTGTCTGAGTCTACTTCTGACCTTCAAATATGAACGAACAAGATGCGTGTTTTGTACTTGTTTTTGCTAAAAAATGATTCCAAATACTTGAACCATCCAAAAATAGCGAATGAAAGTTTTGATGTATAACAGGTTCCCAAAATCTTTGAACATAATCTTCATCTGGTGTAATTAAAACTGACAAAAAAAAGACTTTAATCAAAGACTTTGTTGTTTTTCATATTTGTGCCCATTCACATCAATCTCGGGATATCTTCAAAATATCTTTTACATTTCATAAACATAATGTTTGCCATACTTTGAACATACTTTTACAAAGACAAAATTGGTTTTTAGTCTTTGCTTTCCCGTGTTATTTGTCCCTATCAATCATTGCTCCCTTATGGAGAATGCAGACCCTGCATGAAGCACTTTGATCTACCAATTTCCAAACGTTAGCCAGTCATTATCTCATGCAAACTCATGCAAATCTAGCCATACTCAACATTCAAGTGGCTTTTTTGTGTTTTTTCAAAACGCACACTCTTCTGTTGGCAAACTTACTCCAAAACAACTACGGTAGATCTTTTGTTCTTCTTGATTCTAATACCGGTAGCTAAGATTGCTAAATTCAGATTGCACTTTTATGGCCAAGATTGTAATCCATCATGAGAGGCATCTCCACGGTTCAGACCGTGACAATTAGCTATGGTGATCAAATTTTGTGACTTAATAGTACAAAACTAAATGATTGATTTTCATCTCTTCATTGAGCTCCCAAGAAAAATACCTCATCCTCTTTAATTGGCTCCAAATATTACTTACGAACAAGACTTTCCAACAATGCAATGTTATTGGATTTGGTAAGGAATGTCTTGGCAATGTTAGATATCCTAGGGACTCTAATTTTGTCTGATATCTGGGTATCTAGTTTTGCCCAAATAAGGTAAATGAAGCGTAGCATTGGGCAGATCATAGTTCAAATAACCCAAGAGACGAAATAATATTATTTGATAAGATTATATTCTGTTTAGGAGTACAAAAAATGTGGTAAAACGATATTTTGGTATTGGCAAAGATATGACACAACCTTTTTGACCAAAGTTTTGTCCCAGTGATTTTTCTTGCGTTTTCCTTGACATCAGGACAAAGTTCAACATAATACATGTATGTTTTACGACATCGTTAAAATGATTAAGAAATATTGGCCCAAATGTACTAAGTTAAACTTAGATATGTGATTGGGATCATAGGCAGATATTTTTTGTTTTCACATAAGCCTCGTTCAGTATGTTGTCCTGTTCCATTTGCCCAAATATATTGTAGCCAAATTAACGATATGTGTTAATGTGTTTGGGCTTTGAAATTCGAATGGGGAAGGAATTGGGCCTTGCGCGGTCGCCACAGCCAGTCATCGAATCATTTATCTGGATTCCATTTGATATTTTCGTGTGAAATAAAGAATGACTGGCGACTCCGGGATTTAATCCCAATCCATCTGGGGAGTAGATTCATGCCTTGTTCTCACGAACTTCCCGTGAGACCGTCGGCTACATTAACTCCTCGTTTCAATCAAGACAGCAAATTGGGACAGGTTCCAATACATGTCTTTCACGTGACATATTATCGAATACATGTGACGTCACAATGTGTCAAAATAAGGGTTGCCTAAATGCAGAATAACCACAGAAAACATGAAGCTCTAAGACTCTATCAGATCATAGCCAAGTCAAATGAAAATTCTCTATCCTTTATTTTTTACCCTTATTTGCCATTATCATACATTGGCGAGGTCGTGAGATCGATTTAATAGCACCATAGAAAATCGTTACGTAAATCAATCGGTTGGACGGTTTAGCTAAATAAGTTAACAAGCACTTGCAAAAGCTAAAAGCAAGAGCTAGGGCGAAAGATAGTCCGTATGAACTTAGTCCAGATATTTAATTGGATAGTTTCAAGATATTTTGTCTTGGAAAATAGGTTTAGAGTATCTCAGACTGCAAAAGCATGTCACATCATGACAAGGTTTGTATTGTTCTTGATTGTTTTGTATATTCTGCAAAAAAAGTTTCTTTTCATGTCCGGCTAATGTTTCTCTCTCTCCAGAAAGGAAAATAATCGCAACAAAGTTGCAGACAAAAAAGCAAAGCCTCCTTCCAAAATCGAGACGAATACAGTTTACGATGTGCCCCCTAAACTGCTCAATTTCTTGTAGGGGGATTCGTCTCCTGAAATGAGGGCTAGTTTTCAAACATGTTTCTTCAAAAAACGAGCTCAAATACAACCATCAAGAATGGAACTGTCCAACTGTCATTCTTTTCATTGAAAGTTCTAGCACAGAAGATACTTTTTCGGTCTGGTAATAGCTGTAATGCTGTTGTGTAAATGGCATGTTGCTTCCTGTCTTGCTAGATGGTAGGATTGGTCTAAAAAATTCAGAAGGTCGTCTCTAACCAAGAAATTTGGAAAAAGACAAACCTCCCGCTTTGATTTTTCATTTATTCCATAGCGAAGACATTCTCATGGAAGAAAAGTGTCCTTTTTTGCTCTAGAGCAAAGGATAAGGGAATTGAAATCCTTGCTTCAATTTGGAAAACGAGAAATAAGGATACAAAAAATCACAGGCTCGAATAGACAGGTATTGAAATTTTGTTTATTATTAAACATGCATCGCCATATATGCTGGAGATTCCCAAGTTCTTAAAAGCAAAGGGGTTGCTTTGACCAACAATGATATAAAAATCCTTTCAATAACACGATATGGGGGAATGACCTGGCCAATTCCATGATGATGCGATTTGGACTTCCTCGGTTCTCAGAAGTTGAGACTAGGACCAACAGTAAATCTAGATGGCCAAGACAAAGACCAAACGCCAAATCACGGACTGATTCTGAATAGATAAAGCGTGACGATTTCTCAGTCAACGGTTAGGCACGCAACTCAGCATGAAGGTTCATAAATAAGAAATCACCAAAAGGCCGACGAAATTCTGTATGGGGAAAAGCCTAAAGATTGTGATACGATGCCCATTTGTCTTCAAGCAACTTACAATTGTGTTGGGAATTGATTATCCCGTGAAATTTGGTTAAATGTTTTGAGTTTTGTGTGGCCTAAAAAAGTAGATTAAACCTATAAATGAAATCAACAAAATCATCAAAATACTTGAAACATTTTGCATGTGCAATGTAATTATAATTTGATACTTACCCCAAAAGTGGTGTCAAGTTACTACTGCCTGTATCAGGGACTTTAGCAAACATTTTGACCCTTTGATAATAACTGCCAACTTATTTACATTGCTCAACAATATCAGCATATCTAAAATCATGGAACCATTGGAAAACAAAAACTAGATTTGGGCATGTTTATTTTTTCGATCGGTCTGACCGAATGACTTGCTTTTCTGTTATGCGACTGTCTTTCTGATCAATACCAGAAACCCGAGTTTAAAAATGTTGTCAACGTCTCTTTCAGCTAGAGACTTGATTATTAGCATTACATTACATAAGCCAAATTGGATAGGAGACATTGTTGTTATTAACTCATAGACTCATTACGATACTGGAATTAATCGTGGAGCTCAGGGAGGTGGAGGCAGATTGTATACCCTGATGTCGATATAAATAGAAGAAAAAAAAATTGTCTGCGCGGGCATGAATGAAGAAGAGAGTTACAAGAAAGTACAAAACAATTGCTTACATTCAAGAAACTGGCAGTACAACCATCAACCACCTCCTCTTCCATGAGAACCCAAGGATGCACTTCGTTGACGTTTTTGTCATCATTGGGTGTCACTTCAAGCGTTAACCTTGGATCAGGCTAAATGTGCTTAAAGATAATCATCCGATTTTGGTGTGAGACAAAGTCTTCTTGAAACCCAGTCTTATTGACATGTACTTTTTGACCGATAAACATACATCATTAATTTCATTATATTCCTGTGCCAAGGCAAGCTCTTCCCTACCATTTGGATCAATATCCTATTTTGTGTATAAGCCCTGCAAATAAAGAGGGACATTTGTTTCTTTGAGATGGAGCTAAAGCATGGTTTGGGCATTATTTTTGCGTCTAAAAGTTTGAAATAAGGAGATCAGGGATGTACAAACATCATATTTTTAGGCCGGTTGTTTCGGAAAACGTTTTGCGAGGAAGCATAGTTTGAGATCGAGGTTGAAAGTGACATCCCAAAAACAGTCGGTCCAAATTTAGAGAATTTCATCCATCCATCTACCTATAATGAAAGTTGTCAGATTTTGTCATCCTTTGGTTTTAGGGTTGCCTTTGAATCAATCAGTTTACTCAACGGGTCATGAAGATCAAGGAGATGCATTCAAACATTTATCGCTTCACCAATCAACCATGAGATGTGAACTGCAACTTGCTTGCTTGCCATGGCCAGCTGATCCTAAATCTCAAAACGACCTCTGGCTGAATGGGGCTTTGTGCGCATTGTTCTAAAGATTCAACAAGAAACGCTCACTCTTATTGAGAAGACCGAAAGTTCCCACGATTGGGGGAATAGATTGATTCACCCCTCCCATGGGAACTCAAAAGAGCCTCCTTCTCTACTCATTTATATTCGGAATGAATGTGACAGATATATGTGCCATAATCCAGCATTGGATTCATGAATCAGGTTCTTCTTTGGCCCCCAAGATGGACCAAAAAAATACAGATCGAGACTAATCAACGTGTGGAACCTTCTCTTTATACAGTATGATACGAGCCAATGCTGTTTGTTAAAGCTGGCTTGGACTGTGGCATTATCGGGGTTTCTTTGTCGTCGGAGATGAGCTTGTGTTGATGCACGAATTGAATTGAGCGAGTGCCTCAAGATTGTGGTTGACTGCGCCCAGGGATAAATGTCACTCAATCCCAGATCATTTAGATTACCCATGTCAAGATTACTGTCGCTTGGCAATATCCATTTGGATCAACCACTATGCCATGGTATCACCAAAGTCTTCTGACAATTAAGCGAGATCGTTACATGACAGTAAATTTGAACATCCAAGTTTCAACTTAAAAGAACTTTTGTCCCTCATGATCAAATGATACCTTTTTGCACACTTAGCAACATTTACAGACATCGGCAAGGGTAAAAGAATGCAAGATTACAGGCATTTTTCAACTGTCTGATAACAAATCTTCCTTGTTGTCCTGGCATGACCATTCTTAGTCTTGCTCGAATAGGTTTCAGATGTCAATGACATCTCTAAACATGTTTTTCAGAATTCAGTCAAACGATGAACCATTGGTTCATGGTTGATTTTTGATAGCTGAAACCTCTTTCAGAGAGTCGAGCAGCAAATAGGAGGAATATTCTTTCAAGCTCAAACAATGTTAATCCATGGATTTCACGTGTAATCCTAAGTACGTACAAGACATGACGTGTTGATGCGGCAAGATTGATTAAAATGGTTCTAAACGTGCCCTTATCAAAACGTTTAGGCACACTAAGCCCCCCCACCCACTAAAAAACTTGTCGAAACTTGAGTCAAGTTCATTAATTCGTTTTATTTGATCCTCTTGTGTGCATGCACCTAATTTGCAAAAGTTTGTTCGAGACGATGGCTTCGTGAAAAAAACATGTTGTTTGATCTTCAATAAAACCGTTGCCAAATCTTTTGGCAACTTTCGTAAACTATTCTTGAAAGTGGAAGGAGAGCGTATGAGTATATACTAGTACTTGCTTGCATCTAGCGACTTGAACTGGGCCCACACGTTAGCTTCTCCTCAGCTCTCCAAAGATATGCTAATTGGCAGAAATAGCATTTCCTTACTTGGCAAGCCGTTCGGTTCTTGATGTTGGTTGGCACCGAGAGGCGGAACTTTGTTGAATATACCAATGCATAGCACTTGGACGTGCGCACGGAGAAAGGACCCTAATGATATTCAAAGCTCGTGTGACGTTGAAAATCGAATCGTTTACTCAAGGTGCATGTTACATCACTGCAATTCATGCCAGGTACTTATCAACGCTCAAAAATGTCTACCATTACTTCGAACCATCCGTTCACTGACATCAATAATGGTTGAGTTCGTTTGAAAGAAAAATCAAAATTTGAATGCTAGGTCGATGTTTGGTAGGGTAGCTTTAACATGAACCCTTGGAATAAGGTCAGGGACCATCAGGCTGAAAATTAACAACTCTAATCTTTATCACTTCATTGCATTCTTTTTGAAGTGAGACAGGCCCTTGCTCAATGCAATTATATATTTCAATTTTCAGTTCTATTAAACGACTGGATCAAACACACCCTCGAAATGCAGCCCATCAAAGGGTATAGAATGAATGACTGCTGGCAATCATTTGCAACAAGAGCGCAATCTCATTTATTCTGTGTAAAGTTATGCTGTGAGCTTTGAGAGGGCATCACTTTTAATACAGGCGTTCAATTGAGGTGAATGTTAAAATACGTTATTATAGCGCCCTGGGGTCAGTCTCTTTTCAAGACGGGTGTACTCGATTTTGGATCGTTTATTCTAAGCTTTTGCATCCCCGTCCATGTTCAAGTGGTTCATGCTTTAGCATTTATGGAGTCAAAAACTAAAAGGGGAGCAAAGGGTTGATAATGGCACCATATTTCACGATCTCATCATATCAACGTAAGAGATTTAGGGCGCACGAGCATAACAATGTTAGACGCTAACTATAGATATAACGTAGTTACTAGTCAACTTGAACCAATATTTGGTTTTGCACAAACCGGTGTTTATTTTAACTTTTTACAACTCTTCCCGTTATATTCCTCATAAAAGTCTTGGCTTGGCGAGACCTTGCATTTCTACGAAGCCTTGCACGAATTGGTACCAATCGATCGGATCGGTCATTTCTCCATGGGACGCTGAGAAAACCAGACTTTTTAACTTTTGTTATCAACCAAATTGTCCGCCATGCCCTTTCCTTGAAACGTTCTTGATCAAAGTGTTTTTTTTCGCTTCAATGGTAGAAGAAAGTTTATCAAAAATGGAAGCCCTTCACTCCAGCTTTCATGAATTAGAAAATGAACCAAGAAATGACTAAATTATACTAATGTAATCAGATCGTTTCCATTTATGAGCCCATTTCTTCCCGATATGAGCGAGAAGTAGCGCCAAAGTGGTGAGTTAATGCTTTGAACTACTGTTTTAGACAAAGCGCAAATGTGAAATCTGACGTCATGAAAATGGATCTTCAAAGCTTCCATGGATGAGCATGACTTGCTGATTTTCTGGCCACGATGAAGCCTAGCCTTGACTAGGGATTTTGCGAAGTTTCAGACCCTCCTGTTTCCTTCAACTTAATACTAAAATCCTTCGTTAAGAAACGACTGTCTGGGATCTGACAACCCCAATGTCTTGAACATCCAAAGTATTGACGATGTAAAACATGTCATTATGCTTTAAGTACCTTTCTGACAAGATAGTTGCTCCTTAGGATCCTTAACCTAATATGGACAACACATAAATATGGTTTTGAACCTGAAGTCTTACTTCAAGAAATTACGTCGGAGGAGGTTTTTGGTAGTCATGCCCATGGAATACAGGAAGACGTGAGCCTTATCCTTGACGATTGTAGGTCATTCTCGTCCTGAAAGACATTCATTCACGTTAAAATGCATGGCTTGAATCATCATCTGACATGCAGTGATATGGTGGAATGGAAGTGGAGCCACATGTTCCATACTATAAGCACCAATTCTGGTTTATGTTTTTTTTGTATCTGACTAGAGATAATCTTAAAGTGTTCGAAGTCTCTTGACCCCACTCCTCCTCAATTTGGTTGATTTGAAGTATCTTAACGATAGCTAATAGGCCACGAGCTTAACTGATACTGTGCAAAATACAAAGAAACAAATTGTAAGCTTATTCAAACTTCAAGATCCAGATCAATCGAGGTAACTCCCTAAGGTTGAGTTGACTGGGATTAGCTTGAAGGTTAACCTTCTGAAGGGCTTCTCTCTTTGTCGTTATTTCTAGTTTTTCGACTGGCAGTTGGTAGTTCGCACACACAAAAAGATTGATATAGCTCCCACGGAGGCTGCACACAAACATTTGCAAAACAATTGAGGAAGAAGAGAGGTGAGCCGCACGAGTGGTTTATTGGAAACCTGAGTGTAACAACCAGGTAGTTTATGCTCATAGACGTTTTTCCCCTTTTTGGAACGGCTTTAAGGCAGGAGGAATAGGGCCTTTAGGTTAACTTAAGAGCTGGTTGAATTTGACATGTTTGACAATCCCTTTGGAAAAATGCGAAAAGAAATATTAAAACCATTTAGATCTTGTGGTCTCTTGTCGCATTTCTATTTACCAATGAAGCTACACAACGCAAAGTCGATAAACGAATTGCAACTGCAATTGTTAGGTCCCATTGAGCAAATGATAATGCAATGGTTTGCCGAGTGAAATTATAACCTTGGCAGAAAAAAATCAATCTTGATTAAGGGTGGACCACTACTAAGGTTGTAATAGGTTTGGTTTCTTTCCTTTGCGCTGTTTGGTGAGGCTGTTCTTCTTTTTTCTATTGAATCGACAGACAGGTTCAGTATTTTCTTTTAGGCGATAGAAATCCCGCAGATTCATGATTCGATATTTCCTTTTTAAATGCAGCACTCTTCGGAGTTTTGACAGTCGGGTTTGTTCCCAGAGACCTGAATGGATCTTGTACATACAAGGCCTGGTCACCGTTCAGCCTGTTTGTAGTATTGGCCTTTATATTTCTTGGAACAGAGTCTTCTATCATCATAAATATCAGAGCCACCTTGCATCACATAAGGTCGTTTATGGCCTCGTTTGAAGTCACGCCCTGGTTGATTTCGCTCGGTTGCGAAACTGGGAGCAAAATTTGGATCGAACTTTCCAGCAACGTTTTGTCCCACGTACGTACTCGTTTTTCCTTCTTGAAGTCGTCCCCTCTTTCGGTGGCAAAATACCATTCCTTGCTTTCCTTAAAACCCCGAGATTTCGAGGCTCTCCTTTTTTTTATAGTTCTGCTCACTATTAAAAGGGGGATCCGAGCGACTACTGAGACAACAATACGGTCCAACAGAGTTGGAAAAGGAGGATTTCATGCAAGAAACGCTTCTTTTTCTTGGCTCAATTGTTGGAACCACGGTGTGACGGGTACTTTCCTTTACATCACGACCTTCAGCCTTCAGTGGTCCAAGTTTCGGCATAGACATGGAGCCTTGGAGTAGATGGGCTTAGCTTGTCATTATGCAGGATTGACAAGGGCTCTAATAGCTGAACGTTGTAAACTTCCATCCTAACACTAACGTTGGCACATTGTCTCGAATCAAGGAACCAAGAGCAGGAGCTAGCCAAACCACACTCACTCACTCACTCAGCAACAACAATAAACCTAATCTGGTGCTCAGTCACTGTCATTGAGAGGTTCTTGGAATTGGCCTCGAGCCCGACAAAAACGATGGCGAGAAACGACTCAGACATGATACCTTATATCTGCTAGCTCTAATATTGCACGACAGAGATCAGAATTGGCGTAAATTATCCTTTAGAGCGAAAAGTTTGCCCTTGATGCAAACTTTGAAGGCTTCTTCACGAAAGTTTTGAATTTATGATCCATGAATAACTAAAACCATTATCGGTTATAACCTCGGTGCAAGGTCGAAGTTGTGGAAGCTCGAGACATTATCACTGTCTGTGGGCTCTATATGTACACTTACCAAATTAGCCGACCACAATCTTAACGAATTATGAATCACCAATACAATCTAAAGCGACAGCATATCTGTGATCAGATATGGAACCGCTCTTGCTCTCTCCCGTTTCCCTTTGCAGGTTCGGGAGCCAAATTTAATTAGAACGTGGAAACACCCAGAAATCAAATATTGGAAAAGCACGATTAAAGCCAACCAAGAAAGACTGTGGGCCGTGCTGGCTTAATGGCCTGCAGAGAGAATTTTTACCGGAATTCTCGCTTCATTTTGGTTCCCATTCTCTTGAACAGAATGGCCATCAATGGGCCCATGAAGCATCTGGTACGATGGTTTCTCAGAGAGCACACCCGAGTGGCAGACAAACGTGGGATTAGAAGTAATAGCTGTTGACTTTGCTCAACCATCAACCGCCAATACCGCACATACTGTTTGCCTAATGGTTTGGAAGGTCCGCCCCGGAGCAATTCATCAGTTATACTTTCGATTATACAGGATGTTACGACGTCAACGGGTACAATTTTGAAGACTATTGCCTCGCAGATTTATTGTTTCGTTGTTTGAAGTCTCTGCTCGAAGTTACTCTCATCATGGCATCCTGGACTGGCCGAGGAAACCCAAGTAAAATACAAACAGACGCAAGACGAGCAGGCAAAAGCAAAGGCCAGCACAAACATGATAATTGAGGTGCCTTGAGATTGATGAAGCTGAACTGGACCACGAAAGACCATACATGGCATCGAATCAATATTCGATGACCGATAGCCGTGACCTTCTGCCTCGGATGACAGACACAGACTCTCCCACGGTAAAGACTCGTGAAGACGAGCCATGGAATGGTCCAATCGACTACATCTGACTTTGATCAATGTTTTTTTTCTATTTCGAACCAATACCCTCTGTCCCGTCCAGGCCTAGTTCCAGAGCCATCAACGTCTGTCGTCGTCGCCCTTGCATGTTCAAGGGCTTGACTTACTGCAATTGCCTTCAAAGTACCTCATGCATGACAATTTTTGGCATGTTGGGCCACACCACACCACGCCACGCCACACTAACACATCCAATGTTTCAGCGGGTTTTCTGAGTTTACCCTAACTAGTGCGCCAAGAAACCCCTTAACCCGTCGTCAGCCTTGAAGAGAGAAAAGGAAAGAGGAAAGCTGGTTCGGACTTGAATGCCTTTGACTACTTGGAAGTTCCGAACCGCGAGCACTACATACATGCAAGCCCACGTGGAGGGAACGTGGGAACGTACCGAACGCACACTCACGAGCAGAAAGACCGAGAGAGGATCGAGCGGGATCGAGAATTAGGCAGAGGCGAGGACTGAGGAAATGAAAGGAGAGGGTGGAACACTCGCTACTTTGGCACCACAACAACGAAAAGGAAAGAAGGATTCGAGTGTATTGGGCTTGAAAAAGCAAAGCCCCGAAGTCGAAGTCAGTACAAGGCCACTGAAAGAGGGCGAGGGCGACTCAATGACCAAACATGGAAAGCGAGCCCTAACCAAAGTGTAACCATCGCGGCGGGCCTCCCTAAGGCTGCTCAGGAGGGAAGGAGCCGAGGAACCGAGACGCCTAGCGAAGATCACAAGAGATGTAGACAGGCCTAGTGTCTACGTCCTTCTCTTAAAAAAAGCAGCCTTCTTGTTATTCCTCTCCATAGTTGAGCCATCAGCTGTAGCACAACTCGCTCGTTGGGAGGAATTTTTCATCCTTGTGCCCAAGATAGCAGGAACCAAATGGTGAGACCGAGGGAAAAGGAGCCAGCTTGTGTAAGCGTGGCGTTGGTGGGATGAATCCAACGGCCTTCAGAGGCCGAAGTGGAGCAACCGCCAGCTAGTGCAGGGGCCCTTGTGATAAGAATAAGTGAGAGGGTCTCACTCACTTACTTAAGCACGACGCACACGAGGCACGGAAAAAACGGGCCAGAGTTGTTGTCGTGGTGGGGGTGGCTGCCACCGTCAAAGAGGAAAGAGGGCATGGGACTACCATTTCCAGTAATCTCTCTTGCGCGTTTCTTGGCCCCTAACTGCGAGTCTCTGGCAGAGTGGTGGTCTGAATGGAAACCAGCACTTGGAGCTCGGTGGGCCGTCTAGGACATAGAGAGCGATGGTAAGGAGAGTGGCTGATTTTGGTTCGAACAGTCAATGTGTAGTCGATTCTGGCTGTGCCACACAACAGGGTGTGAAGTAAAATCCCTTCTCTCTTCTTCCCCATCTATCCATCTATCTGTCTGTCGCTCTCCTAATCATGCTGGTTTCCCTACCTTCCCCAAGAACCTTGGCTAAACAGATGTCTTGAAGACACCTTTTTTTGCCAGCAAATGTGTGCTTGTGTGTAATCAATTCCTCCTTCTCCTCCTACTTCTTGAAATCGACCTTTTAAGCTAACCCCTCTCAATCTCAGTTCGCTTGTAAGCTCATCTTCAAAAACATTTGGTTGTTTTAGATGTTTAAGGTGGTCGATGAGACAGAGTGTCGAGCTTGCGACAGCTCAACTTTTGCGTGCAAGGAGTTTCGTTCGAAGGTGATGTCAACAAACTCGGTCACAGTGTGATTAACCCGGAGACCAACAAAGTATTCATTCAACAAATCATTGGCCATGATCAACCGTTGAGCTCAAAACAGTTTGGAATAGTGTGAAAACATTTTCTACTAGCCCTTTGGAATTGATCATAGTGAAAGGATATGGCCATAAGCAAGACCATGAAGCAAAGAAGAAGGTTCCATTGTGGTGGAACCTGGAAGAACCCCGAGCGTCTAGCTCAATATGTGGCCCTCTGCATTTTGTACTTCCTGGGGCTTTTGGCATTCCAAAGGTTCACAGGTCTTCTCGGTCCCTCTGGGCCAATCAAGATTGCTCCCATCAAGCTCCCGGACAGCCATGTGTACTCCAGTGATGATGTTCGGGAGTATCTCTACCTCAGCCAGGCCGAGATTCAACCTAGTCCTCTCTTCAGACATCTATTGGCCGAAGTCCAGAACAAGTCAGGCACTGAGAAAGATGCCCCGCCAGACCCGTTCTTTCCACCAGATATCTTTACCATGGAACAGAAGCGCAGTGGTGCTGTTGCTCTTCATATTCTTGGTTTGATCTACATGTTTGCAGCCTTGGCCATTGTGTGTGATGAATTCTTTGTACCTTCCCTTGATGTCATTATCGATGTCATTGGTTGCTCTGAGGACGTGGCCGGTGCCACTTTCATGGCTGCAGGAGGTTCGGCACCCGAGTTGTTCACCTCCATCATTGGGGTGTTCATTGCCTTCTCTGACGTGGGCATTGGAACGATCGTTGGCTCGGCCGTCTTCAACATTCTCTTTGTGATTGGCATGTGTGCCCTCTTTTCTAAAACGATTCTTCACCTCACGTGGTGGCCTCTCTTCAGGGACTGCACCTTTTACAGCATATCTCTAATTGCCTTGATCGGCTTCTTCCTGGATGAGAAGATCGAATGGTATGAGGCAGCTCTTCTACTTCTTATCTACGCTTGTTATGTCATCTTCATGAAGTTCAATCCAAACACTGAGCGTTTTGTCAAGAAAATCCTCTTCAAGAACAAAGTGACCCGGGTCTGCAGTACTGATCACCTGGTGCCAAATGTAAGTATTCTCGTCAGTAGTTAGCTGCTTCCCTTCACCTATGTTAATCAATTCTGTAATCACCATTACCTTCTTCTCCAATCACAGCCTTGGGGCTTGCAATGCAGTATATTCGGGGGGCATAATTCGCCCCCTAAATGCCAAGACATAGTAAGTTCTAGAGAATTGGGTCCAATGGGTCAGAACGTAATCTGACCTTCCCCCGGGTAATAAATTAACGAGAAGTCGGATGACAATACCAGGAATTGTGATCCAAAACATATTTGTAACCCAGATTCGTCTGTCTTACTAAGGTACTCTGCCAATGACTCTTTATTCAGTCTCAGAGAGAGTCCATTTCCCTACGGTAGTGTAACTCCAGCATTTCAGTACCTGGACTAAAACAATCCACTTTATGCTGACCATTATAATTGAACATACAGAAAACTATCGAGACAAAACTTTCCAAAGAGGCAATCTTAATTTTTAAGCAATTATTTCTTTATTACCTGATCACATTATAGCCATGGTTGTTGTAGGCCCTTCAACTGTTTTTTTACAAGCTCAATGTCGCCTGTCGTAAACATTACAAAACTCGTTCTTTCCCTGACATTTAAAAAAGGCATGATCAGACGGGACGAGCGAAAAGTGACGAGGCGAAAAACCAATTTTAAAGGCAATTAATTGGCAGAGCTCATTGGCATTCCCTTGATGCATTCCTCCATATGCCCTTTAGATGAAGAACCCTTTCCATGATCTAATCTAACGCAGAGTTTCCCCGTTTTTTTCTCCAACAACCCCCAAAGTCTCTCACGTGGTCAGTAATTAATAGGAAGGACCCGTATAGCTCTAAAAGGCCAAGTTTGGAATAGCCCGAGTAGCGTGGCCGTGGGCTCGGGAACGAGCCCATAATTGCATAAGGCCTGGAAACGGTCGCCTCTTGTTTGTTGTTGTTGAAAGAGAAAAATGACTAAGGAGAGTTGGTTTATTGGTTGGCTCACGATGGCTCGTTCCTTGGCTGTGTATTCGTGGGTGGAACTGACTGACGAGTTCTCAAGTAGGAACGCAAGGCCAGGCCTTTCCGAGTCAGTCCTGACGTCACGCTCTTGCCACGTTGTTAGAAATAGTCATGTACAAAAAAGAAATACTTGGTATGATCCCGTTCGATCCTCAAGGAAGCCCCCTCCCTCAGATTAGGCGCAGAAACAATGTTCTCTAATAATTGGGTATCATTGCTCGGGGCGGAAAAGTAAAAATAACAAAAAACACGTCAATGGATCTTATACTTCCTACTCTCTTGGGCTTGACAGAAAGTTCCACATGTTCCGGGATGGGGCATGGAAGTACAAATGATTGATCAAACAATTTTGATCGCTTTTCTTTTGTTTCCTTTATTCATGAGCGTTTGTGATATCGGGAAGGCTTCCGAAGTTAGTGTGCTTGTCCAATTTTAGTCGATAGCGTACAAAGTTGTGCTAGATTAGGAAGACAACGAGAGGGAGAAGGAATGCAAATATTGGATTCAGGTTTATCACGCCTTTGTTGTTGTTGTTGTTGTTGTTGTTGTTGTGTTGATGATGATGATTGATGATGATGATGATGATACTGAAGGAGGAAGACGAGAGGGGACGAAGAACTAACCCAGCAAAGAGCATACAAGGGCAGCCAACTCCTCAGTAAAAACACATTAGTGGCACAATCAAGATTGTATTCCAGATCTTCCAGCCACTTCCATCCAGGATCCACTTTTCGTTTTCTTTTGGTGCTCAAATGTTTGAGGCTCTTGGTACGTTGCAAACTTCTGACAAGACGAGTGAAGAACTAGCTGGAGAGTAGCTTTGGTGTAATTGTGGATTCTTGCCTTCTTACCCTTGAGATGGATATCCACACAATAACCTAAAGTTAACTCCTCTTCGTGGCCGTAACCTTCATTGAAGGTTTCTTTCTTCTTTCTCTTTTGGTGTCATGCAATTTTATGGCCAAGATACTTTGAAAACCCTGTCAAACCTTACTAGCAAGAAGAGCTGATGTCTACCAACAACCTTGACAAAAAGTATAGAGCCTGTTATTAGTCACGGTAGGGACGAGAAGAGGCTAAGGAAGGAACTCAGGAGCTTAAAACAACGTTTTCATGCCAGCAAGAGCTCGCCCCTCGGATTCCATGGAACTTCTTCCTGCCTTTTATGCATGACCTCTATTCACGATGATAGGACCGACTTCCCAACTTCGAGGGATTATAATCAATACGTACCTCAGGCCTCTTCCTCGATTATGATCTTAAGTCTAAAAACGTCTGACGTTTTTTATCCTGAATCTAAGCTAGATTAATGAGAAAGACAAGCCCCTCAATGAGTCATAACTACATAGATGAATGGTCACGAAAATTGATACCAGTTTCGTCCAGATAAAACTAGTAACCTGCTTACCAATTGTCTTGGTCCCGTTCTCGGTTCTCAAGTTTGGAATACAAACAGCTTTAGGAGTTCAAGTGTTCATAATTCAAAGTTGGAAAGAGCGAGGTCAACCAGGAGCCCCCCCCCCCCCTCCCTCCAACAACACCTCCAACACCCACCTGACACAGCAGCCTTTGAGAAAGATTGAAAACAACCGTGCAGGCAACACAAGGCCCCTAAAGTTTCCCTCCAAAAGCTTTTTACAAGTTTCCCTACACTTTGCTGAATATGATGGATAGGAGATAGGCCCAAAACTTCGAAAAAATCTTTACACATCATCTTGAATGATAGGACGGGTAAGCAAAGTAACTTTAAAGTAAGTGGGCCCGGATGAAAATGTGTCGTGGAGGACGTGATACGACCATTATCAAGAGTAGCAGGTAAGCACCCTTTTTCGGTCCATTTGAAGTTGACCTACGAAAGTACGATTAGTTGGAAAAGGAAAACTACCTGGACAAGATTTCGCTATTCCCAGGGTGTCATTATTTGACACAGCTTACAAAAGCAAAGCCTGCTTTCATAATTCCAGAATGAAGCGATAAAAGTGGTCTGTCTTTTTCTCTCGTAACGGCGAGGTCTTTGGTAGGAGGACTCACCACTGAGATCCAGATCTTCTTTGGTAGTGACAAGTTCCAAGTTCTAAAAACAAGCCTATTTGCATTGGTAAGTCAGCTTCCACAAGATATGCCCCTCGAGGCGAGCCAAGGGAGGAAAGGGAAGTGAAGTGAAGAGGAAGATTGGGTAACAGATTTTGGTGACAGCTCGGATCGTTTTATAGTTGACGTTGGAACACTCACATAAAGAAAACCTTTCATCGCCAGTCCAAAGACCCCTCGAAGCGAAGGGCTTGGCTGGTTGGCCTGGCTTGCCTTCACTTTACCTTGGACCGTGTACGAACGTACACAAATGTCAATTTCATTAACAGACGAGAGACATTATCAGACCGCCCCGTGCCTTGCCAACAAAAGCCTCCATTGAGATATTTCCACCACCATAATAGAAAAATGTCACCCCTGCAGTCTTGAACAGAGTAATAAAACCCCATTTTATGACAAAGACGAGAAAAGACCAAGGCCATTATTCTGGCCAAGACTAGTGCAGTTTTCCCCGCCACATGATGCCTTCCCGCTAGGCCTGCCGACAAATTAATTACATTGCAAATCTACTGTCGGAGCGACAAAAACATATTTATTACTCACCCCACTTCTTTTTGGAGTGGTGGGACCTCTTTAATTTTTGTCATTAAACTTAGACCGAGACAGCTGGCACCCGAGGTGTCCTAGCGTTGGATTCGGCCCAAGTGCAAGGAATTAGATCCTTCCCGCTGGTCCTTTACTCTGTTCCAATCTCTGATCCTGACCATGCCTTTTCAAAGCCTTATTCTGTCAGATATCAGGCCATCCATTAGTGTTTAGCGTCTTCCAAGCAGTTTCTCTACTCGCTCACTCACTTACAGTCGCTGCAGGTTTCGGACGAAAAACAAGGCCAGAGGCTATCAAAGAGCCCCGCTCGACCATGGCCATCCACTACTGGATTCCCAAATAGTCTTTGATGGCTACATCACAGTTGAGATTCATCACCTTGGGCTAGGCTTGGCTCGGCTCAGTCGAAGAATGGTCGGCTGCAGGAGGTAACAAAGCCCAAATCTCTGACGAGAAAGAAAGATAACCATCATTTTAAGATAGGAGACGACGAGAGTCCAAATACCAGGAAGCCCACATTCATGGTTGCCGCCAAAGCAGATATGGTTGGCTGGAAAAAAGGTTACAGAACGAGATGCTATCTTAATGACCCCCATTGCTTGGGCCTTGTCCGACCACTGGACTGTACTTGAAGAAGGCTCAAGCAAACGAATAGAAGAGCAAAAGAGAGACATATTCATGTCCATTCATGACGTTTTGCGTTGCAAGTTGAAATGAGATACACTTTCAGCAACGAGACAATTTCTTGGTCCAATTTTGATTGAGACGAATGGTGTCCTATTTATGGACATCCTGACAGCCTCTATTCATGTGGTTATTCCACGGTGCCTTCCTTGCATTATTCATTCACTCTTTTATGCTCACGCAAGTGAACGTTAGTATTGAAACTCGTATTCATCTTTGTGATGGCATTTACATGGGACGGAAATTGGAGCAGCCAAGTTGAGAAATTCACATCTTCTCTGCTCTCATGAAAGACGTCAAAAACTTAAGATAAGATCAAATCAATCTTTTTTTGCTTGAAAAGACGAAGAATGTCTTTTAAGTTCAACTTTCAAAGTTGAAGGAGGAGGAGGCATACTAGAGCGTTAAAGAGGGCTTGGGCATTCTTTAGTGAACACCAGACTCAAGATGGAACAACTTCCCTGTCTCATCCAAGTTCATGCCATATTTTACCATACGTACAAAAGCGGGTTGAGGTTGAGGGGGGGGGGATGAAAATAACAGCAAGCACATCCTCGAGCTTCCAGTGAAGTGCACGTGTCCCAAACCCCTCGATTTGTCCGATTTACCAAACCAGACTCCTCGTGCTCCTGCTCTCCTTGATCCCTGTTCCTTCGGTGCCGTTGAAGGTAGTGTTTTTCCAGTGGCCTCACTGGCTCTTTCTCTGGCGTGCGTTCCCTCTTATCCTATTTGTTGACACGCACCCAACTCTCACTGAACAATGTCTCTCACTTTCTGCCTACCTAGGATGTGGATTTTCTTGACTTTGGCGAAGGCGTCCCCGTTAGTGATCACTTCCAATGCAAAACCAGCACTACCTACTTTCAGTCCCAGTCTGCAAACACAGTCCTCGTTGCAAAACGTCAAGAAACCTCGTCGTCCACAGTTCATGTTATGCTCTATCGGGGATCAATATGCGGGACAAAGTCAGGATATTGCGATGAATTGTGCCAGGTAGCTCGTTGCCAAGTTTTCCGCTCGGTCTGACACCACCATCTCCACCGATTTTCCCTCAACCACCAAGTCCATCCAAGCAAAGACTCGTTCATGCATCCTTGAATTTTCAACAACGTCGACTTCTTGGCCCTGTCTCAATTTTTACTTTCTCTTCGTTTTCCCAGCCATTTCGGTCTCTTTCTAGCAAGAATGGTAGTGAAGTGGGATAACGCGCGCACCCGATGATCTGTTTGGAAATTCAAGGATGCATTGGGATCATTTGGCTGGCGGAGGTTTGCTCCATTTTCACGCAAGAGGGCGCTTTCAATGCCACATGTAGTGCACCACCTACCTACTTTAGACTAAACCTAGACAGACGCTTCTCGCTCACAGTGTTTTCTAAAATGACTTGGTCTTCAGATTCAGTTTCCTGGTTTCCTTGTTCCACCGAGAAGAACGAACCCACACCACACTTTTTGTTCCCAGTCACTAGTTTAAGGAATCTGATTGATATTTCGTCGTTATTCCATGAATGGAGCAAATCTGGGCCGTGGTCGATGATTAATGGGGCCAGATGACACCCTCATGCGAATATTCGTGCAATCCTTGGTATCCTAGCCATGTCCTATCCTCTCGTAGTCCCTGAAAAAAAAACGAGGCAGAAACCATGTCCGGGCTCTAATCGTCCATGGCTATGGCTATGTCTATTTACATCTATTCATGATCTCTGGTTGCGTAGTTGATCCCATATAACTTGTCCTGTCCTAGACTCCTATGCAATAGTTGCTATTTTTGGCCGAAGTTTGAACTTAGAACTAGAATCGTTCGAAACATAAGCGCACAAGAAAGTGTGGTGATTGGATCATTCATTCATTTGTTCGCCCTAAAGTGTCCTAATCCCCAAGCACTGCGAAAGGTGAATTGGGTAATGGTGATTTACTTTACAAATACCGTAAGAAATAACAACAAGAGAATATCTGCAAAGCACCTCCACTCCTCCTGACTTGTCTCTACTGGTTCCCCTTTTACAGCATCCCTCAGCGGCAGCGGCCTTGGTGAGTTTGGTTCCAGAGTCTGTGCTGGTCCCTGTGTTCCAAATGCCTGCTGAGAATGTTCATGGTTGGCCCTTGCGAGGAAAATCTGAGTGAAACTTGGTCGGGGAACTCAATCATAGAGATTTACAGGATAGAATCAATCGGACTAGTAACTTGAAGCATTTGTTTGTATCTTCCCCTTTGTAAACATAAAAAAAAACTTTAAGAAATTTCTCTTCTCAGTCATTGTTCTTGTCAGAGAGAGCATTTCTGAGTTTGGTTTGGTGTTCAGAATACCATTTGGGTTAAAGTCGTAAATCTTTGGTGCTAGCCAGCCCAAGAGGCCTTCTAGATTTGTTATCTCTATGGTCTGGGCCTGTCAAAGGGAAAAGAATGGGGACCTCTTTTTTTGAGGAAATGTGCCCCAACACCTTGGGAAATCTGTCCATTACAATCACCCATGATTTGGGAAATGGCACATCGAAGTGGTTCCTTCCTTTTTCCCTGTTTGGTTCCCATTGGGCCAGTTATCCAATAATATAGCTTGAGCCGCATGCGGATTCTTCTTCTTGCTCGTTGTTCTCGTTGGCGTTAGCGCCTTGGACTGATTTCTTTTCCAGGATATCTATCTTCCGAATTTCCTTCTCTCAACTACTATTTCTATTGTTACAACTCCTACTCCTACTACTTTTATTGCTCTTACTACTGCAAATGTTGTTGCTGTTATGACTATGATTATCGTTCTTGCCTCTACGTACTACAACTATATTACTTCTACTATTTCTACTACTTTAACAATCTTTACCAAGCCACAACGTTTGACAACAAAGACTTTCCAGCTCTTCTTTGAATGTTCAATTGCATGCCGACTTAATTCAAAAAGTTTTCCGAAAGGGGACTACTTTCTCCTTTTTTCTACATGCTTTTGCGTTCATTTTTCAATATCTTGTTCCGGACAGCTCCATGCTCTGTAGCCTAATTACGTGTACAAAGTATGCTCCTTGATTTCTTATTGTGGACTCTTCTAGCAATGCATCAGTGCATTTCAAGAACGGCTTGGACATGTCAATTTCCACTTTCATATCGAGAACAACTCTGATTAACATGAATGAGCCCCTCTTTAAATGGATCTCACCCTTTCAGGCTGGGGTGACAGGTGCTGCCATGTCCGGTGTAGTGGCCGGGGAAGGAGCCCGCACGAGTATCCCTGTCCTTCATTCTGGCACCCATTTTCGACACGGATTACTGCAACTCATGATCCACACCATCGATCCCCTCCATGACGGTAAGTCCGATCCTTCATCCTTTATCACACAGAGCAGACTTTTTATGTGAATGATGTGCTACATTTGACACCGGTAAACATGGGGCTGTTACTGCCACTTGTCCGCATTTCTGAACATTCTGTGAATCAATTACAGCATTAGCAGTGGTAACTGACGGTTCTCTCATTTAAGTTGTATCTCTTCAAATGGGGAGGCTGAGGATAATCCATGTTGGCAAGTATCTCAAGTTATTCCCGGCAAATGAGACTCAGATTAGGTAGATAATCACATTCCACACTAATATTGTAAACGGCAATGCTAGATGTAATAATACCTACCTACTGTCCTCCTTTAGTCCGGTCATAGCTCCGTAAATCATGTCTTTCTTTTGAGGAGGAACTCGCAGATGGGCCTGTGAGATCCAACCAGAGGGTCCGGGCCATAGGTTTGGCTAACTGATAATAAAGGCTCCCTCAAGCCCACAAGGATATTACGGACGGTCTTGGCATAAACAGGGTAATCTATTCTGGGCACATTATGCCAAGAAAAAAGGAAATATTCTGGAGACTCGCTGGTTTTCTCATTCGTCTTTTATTCTCGCTCTCTCTTGTTCGGGCTTGAAGTACAAGCTTCCGGCGCTTCATGCCTTGTCTCCAAGATCAAAGAGATGGCTAGATAAGTGAAAAATATCCTCTTAGATCCAATCCATTATCCATCAACTCGAGTAGAAAGGGAAAAAGTCAAACAGCATCACGATGTAGAGCACAATAGTGCAGAGCATAAGCTTTATTTGTATTGTATCAGTGTTCGAACATCCGTCCCATTTGTGGTCACTGGAACTGGTAGCGTTGTCTTCTTACATATTGAACAAATTCCTCCCACTCCATGGGTGCCGACAAAGATTCGGATGACTTGGTTCCATTCTATCTATCTCTGTTGCTGATAAAGGGTGCCATAGTTTCCCGGTTCAAGGAATTGGTAATAGATTCTTCCAATATCCTATTACTGCCATGTGAGGGAACATATCAATTCTAAATCACAGTACTTATGGCCCTCTGGTGCGTCCCAAAAGTTTCTCTGGTGAGGAGAAAGATCTCGAATTTTTTGCTATTGAAATTTGGAACCAGTGTGCTTAAGTTTTGGAACTGGAATCCATTTGCCCCCCATTGGAGGGGCGTGTTCGCTATTATCACGAGACTTAATTTGTCGCATTCGCTTCGGACTCTCCTCTTATCTGTCCATCTATCTCCATGTGAGAGCCTAAGTGGAAAGAGAGCGAGAGGAAACGTGGTGAGTGAGTGGGACGACCAAGATCCATCCCACCCTGCCAGTGGTCATCATTACGAGCATTCCCTTCCCCATCTCGTCTATCATCTCGGGTAGTGGTATTCCCATTTGTTTGCTCCCTCAAGGGCGAGCTTTGGGTACAGCAAAGTTGTCTACCATAGGCGGGCCTTGTTGCACAGAACTTGACACTCTTTGAGGAGTTTTTTGCTTCAAGATGAATATTAATGACGAGGGAAGACGACGAGAAAAGAGGAGTTCTTACGAGAATAACAGAACATTCCTTGGAGAGTCCCAAAAGTGAGAGGAGTGGGTTCAACAATTGCATTCACTTTGCTTGCATCCGCTTTTCTCCATTCATCAGACAAGGCGCAATCCCATAACAAAACACCCGCTTCTCTCGGAATCGTACCAGAGCTACCATATATTGTGGTCTGGTCATTTAGAAAAACACGATCAAGCAACCGAGACAAGCCCCCTTCCATATCCCCCCTCCCCTACCCCCCTTCCTCAATCGCGTTTCTTATGGAAAATATTAGTTCCCACATGCCAGTAAATCAAGGACGGGTGTAAAAATCTCACCACAAGGCGAACCCACAACGCGGCAGTTGACTGATATGGCCTTCATCAAGTACCATTTTCTCATTGTACGCCGTGTTTCATTTCATGTGCCATTGTGCTGTTTTGCTAGAAGTAGTAGTACTACTTACTACAGTATTTCATTGCTGTCACCACCACCATCTCCACGTTCACAATAGCAACCCAAACCCCGTTGTTCCTATATATCCATCGCTGAGTGAGCAAATTCCCCGTTAACGTGCTCAACCTCCACAATTTCTTGCAGGTAAAGTCGACGAGAAGGCCACCCAGTTGCACGCGATAGCTTCGCTCAAAGTTCTTTTGGACGCCACGAAACCACAAGATGGCCTCAACGGAAACGCTACCAATGGCGACCAAACCCATGATTCGGGAAGAGCCAGTCAAGGAACAGAGGTAAAACAAGACATGAATTGGCCTCGAGTCCACTACTAAAGGCTCAACCTTTTAGGTGGTGGGCGGGATTTTGATTCTTGGGGTTGTTATCTTTGCCATCTTTTTTGTGTCTTGTGTTTTCGGATGGATCATTGACATTTAGGAAAGGCTAATCTATACAAAGACATGAACCGTATGCGCCCTAAGTTACCAATAGGTAAAAGAGAATCTGATCCATGTTAACCCCAGAGCTCCTTGGAAAATCCTTTAGACGATATTTGTTCCTGAGGAGCTGGCTGGGATAATGGAAATCATTGCACCCCAGTTGCAAGGCTTTTGGGAGCTATGGTGCAGAGCTATGGTGGTCTTGGACGTACAACGTACATACCAGTAGCTGATCGTACGTAATTGGACGTAGTGAGTTGTTTCCTGCAATTAAAGAGCTGGGGACTCAAGAAGTGCGTGTGTTGTGGCAGCAATTTCGTAACATAGTACACTCACTCAACGAAGCATTGAAGATCCACTTTGGTTCTTTCCAATTAGGTTACTCACGTGGATGCTTTCACCAATGCCGACCAATTGTCCCAAACGGGTCGGCTAAATGGAATCAATATGACCTCCGCGTCAAATATCTCTACCGTCCAACAAACCAATGTAGGATATGTACTCCCTCGCTCTCAGGATGATGTACCGTACATCTTGACAGACCTTGAAACGGGCATTCACGGGATGAAGCGATCTCGTCTCGATCCTCGTTAAGCGCTCGTTTCTTTTTCCTCCCCAAGGAATCCTGGTTTTGAGATCTGTCAAGGGTGCATGGACTGTAGAACCTTCCTTTTAAAGTATCCCCAACGCTGGCTAGTCGACTACATGCCCTAACCTACTTAATACTATATACATATATATAAATTAAAATGCATCACGTCAATTCCCATGAGAGCTTATGTTCGGCGCACACCATGCTAAAGCTTCTAAACTGGCCGTTCTTCCTCCGTACATTCATGTTTTCTAAGGAAAGTGTTCTCCAGGTGATTGTGGTTGCCCAATAAATGTATCGCTACCACGCCACTTTACCATAACAGTTTCTTTTTTCAATACAGCATATCCTCGATGGTGGTATTCTCCTTCTCTTGTTCTGTTACTCTTTTTGCATTTTTTCCGTCAAAACCGAACTTTCCTCACAAGCATTCGAGAAACTTTAAACGAGCATGCACGCAGAATGATATGATGCAACAACCTTTTTCAGTCATCTGGAAGCTCGACGAACACGAACTTTGACCAGCTACCTACCTAGGTAGTTCTAGACTGATTGATGAATAGAAGGAATGAAACGGAGTGTAGATTTGCACCTGATTGCAAATAAAAGATGCACCCCTTGGTTTACCGACTCCGTGTATATTGGTTGCATTGGTCGAAGTGGCGATCCAAATCATCACTTGATGATGAACGAACAACCCGTAAAACTCTAGATAGCCTCCGAACCACGTTCTTAATAGAAAGCTTTACCGAGCACGCACTCAACAGCGGGAGCATCAAAACTTTAAATGCAAGTTTGAAGTCTTTCGTGGTTCGTATACAACCACTGTACGTACACATGCTTAAAGGCTTGAAGAAGAGCCCGGAACATAAGAGGAGGAGGAGGAGGAGCGAGCTGCAGGTTCACATGGGCTTTTGAAATCATTTTGACTTTTAAATCAACTGTCGGTCGTTGCAGGATGAGGTTCGTATCCAGGCCGCATTGGCAGCCGGAGATCCTCCCCCCTCAGATCAAGGTGGCATGAATCTTGATGAAGTTCAACCTGAACCCCTTGATATGTCATTTCCTCGTCACGGTCTGCAAAAACAGTGCACCTACCTTCTTCTCTTCCCCATAATTTTCCCACTCTGGCTGACCTTACCGGACACGAGAAACCCACGAGGTGAGTTCTGTGTGCCGATGTGACTAACTCTGCTTCTTTCAGGGTGCTCCTGGAGGTGGGGGTGTGACACCGTCCCAAGCCAACGATGAGGAGGAAGACAACCAGCCTCTTGACTTGTCGTGGCCTGATACGTGTCGAGAAAGGACCACTTATCTACTCATCCTCCCCATTATTATTCCTCTCTGGCTAACCTTACCAGATACGCGCAAGGCTTCAGGTACCCGAACGTTGGTGGGGTGCAGCCGCAACGACCCACCACCTCACATTTAATACATAGATCCAGCTTGCCAAACTACGTACCTCATCACCCCCGCAGAACTGGGATCATCTACTATTACTAACACATAACTACCACAGAGTTTCTAAACCATAGTTAATTCAATTGCCTTGCCTAAATCGAGCCATCACCCACTCAAACGTACTAGTAGAAACCCCCTCAACTAGTCATTCATTGGCTCTTTTTTGAGCCATTGCTCATCATTTCCATTGCAAATAGCCAATGTTTTCTTCCCAAGTTGCTCTTGTGCTACAACAGCAACTATAACTACAACAACAACAGCTACTACTACTGCTGTTGCTATTGTTATATTTCTTCCTCCACTTCTATTCCTCTTCAGTTCGTTCCATTGACCACTCAAGTCGTCCAAGATACTTGGATTGCACCCTTGACAACAGTAGCTGAACTTGGAAGATTCGCTTCCCTATACACACGTAGTAGTACCAAAAAATGGACACCAAACTAGTTGGCTGCCACTCAGATTCTTGCGAGACGAGCCATATTTTTGGATCTTGGGAGCCTGAAAGCACCCCACCTCGTTGGTTTTGGCATCAGCTGAGAACAACTGTCATGGCAATTTTTAGTCGACTCTTTAGTTCCGTTCCAATCGAATTGCACACTTGATTAACCTACAGTAGAGTACATAGTTCTCTTTCAGCCACTTGTCGTCTGTTTTGAGATCATCTTCAATCGGTTCGCTCAATCAACATCTACGTACAACAATGCATACACATTATACAAACAGTAGACCTCTTTCGAAGCATACGAATTTCTTATGATACCACGACTGTCCCGTTGATTCAGCTAAACCATAATCACCAAGGATAAAAGATCATTCCTCGCTCTCATTTCATTCATTGTTTTCGTTTCGATTTACAGCACGGAAATTTTTTCCCATTACGTTTATCGGGAGCATCCTGTGGATCGCTATCTTCTCATACATGATGGTCTGGTGGGCAACGTATGCTGGAGATGTCTTCAATATTCCTCCTCCAGTAAGCAATTAGTTAGAAATACAGTCTTGTTTTATGTACGTTACGTAAAAGAAATATTTCCAATTTATCTGTTTTTATTTCTTTTCGACGTCTAAGCATCTACTTGGTCACTAGTTTTGTAAATCTTATTTACCCTCAAATTTTGGGCAAGTGGGAGCAAGGCTCTAGAATCTCATTGGATAATTTAGATCGATCATAACGTTCATTATTGCATCGAAAAAGATGTCACTCCTCATCTATCATCATCTCTTTGCGTACAGTAAATAGATAAATGAATAAATCATTAATGATTATTCTTATTAGATGACAAAAATGCTCAAAACCACCTGACCTTGTGTTTTCAAAACTTCACGTTGAAACGTTGGCTTGTTTATGATGAAATAAGCCGTCATAAAGAGAATAATCGGACCGATCTTCCCGAATTTGTGTGCTTTTTCAACATAATGCCCTGAATGTGGCCGCAAGTCACAATAGAAGAAGAGGGTTCCAATTATGAGAAAGGCATTCGTGCCGCAACTGGAAGGCAGAGAAGAACCATTGGAAAAGCTAACAGAAATGGATTATTCAGCAGACAGTGAAGCTTAGTGCCTTTGGTGCTATTTTATTTGTCAGTGTGGATGGGAAGGCGTTTTCGCTTTAAGAACCCTCTCCACTTTGACTGACTGGCTGACAGATTATTCTTTTGCGAGTGAAATGAGTCGAGGAGTTGCAAAAGTTATGTCTTGCCAAAATGGAATGAATGCAGTTTTCTTATCGCTCCAAATGAAGGCAACAAAATATCCTCCAGAGACGAGTGCCAATGAGGGGAAGCCTAATTTATGGATCATGATGATTACTTCACATTCTCTCTTCCCAGAAAAACGGATCATGGAAGATGAGGGATGATTGCGAGAAAGTCACTTGGCATGACCAATAATGTAGTGTCTCGCGTGAGACTCCACATACAATTTCTCCTTTGACTGAGCCTTTGATTGAAGGCTAGGACCAATTTTTTCCGATATTTACCAAATTTTCATGTCCAAGTTCACGGCCTTTCAGCCGAGGCCTCCTCTAAGTAGCATGTCTACAAAAGCCATTCTCGAGAGGAAGAAAAATGTATTCTAGAGAGGGCCCTCCTCAAAGAACTGTACAACGCTTGCGTTAAGAGCGTGGAAATTGCTCTGATAATAAATGAAATGGTCGGGGCGGAACCGTTGGGGCCTTGATGTACTGTAATGAGCCTTTCCGTCTGGATGTTTCTCTTAAACGGTGGGCTGACTTACTCAACATTAAGCAATTGCACCACGTTCAATTTGACGTTGATGTGGCCAAAAAGTACTAGGACCAATAAAATGAATGTATGTTTTTTTAAAACTGGTTTTAAAACGACTGCACCCTCTCTTATTTCGCCGAAAACTCCTGCCTGCACTCTAATATCATTATTTTGGTTGGTTGAATTACTGTTTCGTCTTCTCTGGATTTGAAGGGGACTTGTTTTTTTTTTTCACTTTCATATCTTTTCCAGGTCATGGGTCTGACATTCTTGGCCGCTGGCACTTCAATCCCAGACCTTATCACCAGTGTGATCGTGGCACGCAAGGGATTTGGAGACATGGCCGTATCCTCCTCGGTGGGATCCAACATTTTTGATGTCACAGTCGGGTACGCTGCACTACATATAAGAAGTTCATCTCTTGTCCATTCTCTCAGGATGGTTGTGCAAGAATGTCAAAAATAAAGGGAAAGGTTCCAATGTAAGGTTCCATGACCTACTGTTTGTACGTACCAAAGTCACAAGTGAGCCTTTTCAAACCAAGGCCAGATCTCGCCAAGACTAACTAATCACGGTCTATTCTGAAGTATTATCAATAGCGTCCAAGTAGCTTTGCCACAGAGATCATTGCTAGTTTAGCTTGGAGCGATCCGTTCACAAACGGATGTAATCCAAAGACCTGTTTTGAGCATGGGCAGACCATGTTTGTGTCGAAAAGGGACAAGACACTGCTCCCCCATCCTTCTACTATTCTTCTAACCTTAACCGATCAGTACAACAGCACCTTCTGAGATTGACAACCACTTGGGTTGTAATGAATTACGTGGTTGGCATGTGAAATTAGCCTCAAATTACGTCAGTGCCAAGCAGTAGGTGGAACAGAACTGGAGCTCCTTTAAAGTTCATACATCATTAGACACTGGAGCCATTTTACAACCATTCAGTGGATGGATCGAAGCTTGTGTCTAGCGAGGATCTGGGTAGGCAAACAGTTCGAAAGTACAAAACATAACTACCTCGACGAGTCAATTGGTTTCGTGCTTAAAGTTGAAAGTTGATCTTTTGTTCCAGATTACCATTTCCTTGGCTTCTCTTCACGATCGTGTTTGGCAAGCCCGTTCCAGTTTCGGCTACCGGCATGGTGTGTTCCATTGCCATTCTCTTTGGCATGTTGATGCTGGTCTTCTTCTCCATCTTGGTCTTTAACTGGAAGATGACCAAGGGCATGGGCTTCTCCATGTTCGTCTTCTACTTCATTTTCGTGGCCGTGTCGCTTGGATTTGAGTACGATTTTTACGATTGCCCGATGTAATTTGGCTCCCGTTCGGAGAACACTCTGGATGGACACAACAACACGACGGAAAAGGCTGGGGAAAGTCCGATTTTTAAATATCCCGCGGAAACCAAACCATGCACCTCAACAGCAACCTTGCACAAGAAAAAAATCCCTAAACACATACGAATTCTGAAGAAAAGAATGATTATTGTAGTGCACTTTGCACACTAAGAGATACTCACACTCACTAACTTAGTCACACAACGACGATGCCGTTGCTCTCATGTTACATGAATACTCAGTAGGTAATCAATAAGTCATTCCAGCTCTAGAATATCGCCATCGGATGTGTGAACACACGTGGTATGGAGTGAGAGGGTCTGGCGTTCCAAAACCAAGGCCATGTTTCAAAGAGCTGTACTCTCTTCGACAAAGACCATGTAATTTTGGGGACAATCTAGAAGAGACTAGCTTTTTTCTTTCTTACTAGACAATTTGAAGATTTGCTCACAAAACTAGCGAAATCGATTGGAGTTTCGACCGGCCACCAGAAAGGGGTGTGTAACTTTTTGCAATGAATGCGTTTGTAAGCCCGACAAGCAGTGCCTCAGTCATCAGACAAATGGAGCCGAGTCACTGAGTCATTGTGTAAACAGCCATCCATGATCCATTTGTCATGGCGGCTGTTGACCAGACACTTTCTTGTCTCAATTCTCACGCTTCGCTAAATTAAAGAGATGTGACAGATTTTCAAGACACGTTTTGGAGGATTTCATGCGACAAAGCTTCTCCTTACATATTCAACTCAAACTACTATTTCAGTACATTAGGCTGGCAAATTCGCTGTTGGACTGTGGACAAGTTCGTAGAGGATGGCCTCGAAAACATTTGTCACTTGATTTTGACAAGTTTCCAATTACCAAACAAAATTCCTCATCAAATCATCAAGGCAGTGAATGAGTCTAGAGCTAGAAAGTAGATTCGACAGCAATAATAGCAATGATCATCGTCAAAGTACTCTAACTGAAAGCAATCTTTTTGTTCGTTTTTGCCATCCGAGAAAGATCACATGCTCTTCCGCTTTGGAATCTCTGGAATTTCTGGAATCCCATGTCTTCTCCCAAGATACACCCTAGTCAACCCCCTCATCTTTGAAGGACAAACTGCCCCTTGCGGCATTGCTTTCGACGGAATTGTGGATTTTTTCCCCTCAGTCACACTTACCTAAAACACACTAATTAATCCAAGTATGGCCTCTCTATCTCTCTGAAGACATGAGGAGGAAAACGTACAATTCTCAGTGTTTGAACTCATTTCTTTCCTTGACTTGA
Source organism: Tigriopus californicus (assembly GCF_007210705.1). Lineage (NCBI taxonomy): Eukaryota > Metazoa > Arthropoda > Copepoda > Harpacticoida > Harpacticidae > Tigriopus > Tigriopus californicus. Next base: position 2,207,119 of record NC_081443.1, read on the forward strand.
TGGCTAACAAATTTCTAGCCATTCTTGACCTCTTTCTCCTTGTTGACTAAATTTATTGATTGAATGCCCCTCTTTGGGTTTTGTTGCCAGTACTGGACGTTCTGTGACCCTTCCAGCACAAGCGTTATTCATGATAGAAGCATTTCTTCTTTCATCATGACTCCGCCACTTTTAGCGTAATAATTAATATTCCTCGAGATTCCGTTGGCAACCAATGCTTTCTTCAGCCATCCAATATGAGACACTCTATTCAAGTATCTTATTTTGTCCGCCCTACTCTTGGTCTGATTTGAATGGTTCTCTAACAAAGTAACAAATACCACCACTAACTATGTACATTGTCAGATGTCCTTTCGATTCTTTTCCATCTCCCTCTGTCTCTCTCTTTTTGCCTCCCTTTTCTCCGTCTCTTTTCGCTTTCTTTGGCTTTTTTCTTCCAAATGATCATCTGCCGAAGAGACTTTAGTAATTATCTTGAAATGCCACTTATAAAAGAGGAAGTCATTTGGACTGGAAAAAAAATGCTTTGCTGAATTGGTGCAAATTAACGACTTTGAAATTAATTACGGTTCTTAGGGCTAACAAAAATATCTAGCATTCTCAACAGCTCTACACTAGTTCTCACTAGATCTCACACAATACTCTTTTATCATTGCTGCGAATCCTACTATTGTCACTATCATTAGTACTGTACCAATCAACTCTATTGTAGTTCGTTATTTACGATGATCGAATCACAGTGCATTCAGTTCGGAGTAGAGCAAAATTTATTTTTCTAGACATGCTTGCAAGGAAAAAGGCTTCATTTGAGTTGAACAAATTGATTCTCGCATCCATTGGACTCAAAGCCAAAGACGCAATCTTGTATCTCTCGTAGTGTCTGAAGTACAGAAGAAAACAAAGATATCGCTTTTTGAAGTTCAAATCGCTCCATTATTACTGATCATCTCCTCTATAAGAAAACTACTACAATCCATATATTTGACACAATTTGACGTGATCAAGGAAGCCCCCAATGAGCTCCTTTGTTCGCAAGTGTATATTATTGTTCTGAATTGTGAAATTTTTATTTGACTTGATGAAAACCAATATTGGATAATAAAGTATTCGTTGATGATAAATATTGCTGTCCAAATATTGATTTATCTCAAACTAGTTAACTACACGACTCAAAGCCATCGCAGGGATCAAGATTTCCGTACGCCTTTTTGATCCGAATCGATCGGAATAACCGGTCCCAAAGGACTGGATAACGTGAATAAGATGGGAATGTCTTCCAAATCCGGATTCTCCTGCTGAAGAAACCGAATCCATGACAGTAGCGAGTCCTTGGAAGAACTACCCGTGGCACAACATCCCAAGAGCGTGGCATCGTCTTGCTCATGTACATTGGGAATTCTCACCAGGTCTGAGGGAGAGTGTTCTCCATAGTACCAATTCTTCAGCTGCGACACATCATCTATATCGCCTTGAGGGGCTGGAGGTCTAGGAATGGCATCGCCTCTGAGAATGAAGTAATTCACTTGCACGTCTCTGAGCCAAACACGAAAGGCGCCTTCCACGTAGAGCGCCTTGGTTTTCGGGAGTTTTTTAATCATATCCCGCTGAAGTGGGCTCTGGCCTGAAAGAAACTCCAACTTTAGGGTTATCTCTGACTCAGTCATTAGCCATTAGACTTTGTAGCTTTTTTCGTGGGAAGGTCAAAAAATACAACAACGTATCCTTATGATTGATTGGCACCTTTCACATTCATTTGAAAGGTTGGCATCAACGTGTACCGACCAAACTTAGAGCAAACTTGTATGTACGTACATGAGTCGTGCTTGGGAGCCAAAATCTCGGTCGTTTCTCAGAACCCTGGCCGATGAATCTTCGTAAATATGATTTCAGTTACAACGCCATATCGGCCAAAATGCAGATGGGAGGGGACGAGAAAGTTGCTCGTTTCATAACTTCGGAAAACCAACTCTTGCGGCCAAATGTCTATTCAGTCATCGGAAGAAGATGGCACAACTAACAAAGAGGGGTTTCCATTGGATAGGATTTTTGCTTCTCATGCAATGGAAATCAAGTCAGGCCTTGCTTGGTGAGTTGCTCCTTGGTCCTCGTAAATACCTTCCCCTCTTCATGAGGTATTTTTGGGACGCAGTACAAAAGAACGACTCACTACTGGCTTCTGGCTGATTCCCGACAGTGCTGTATAGCA
>NC_081443.1:2209364-2209516 GCF_007210705.1 Tigriopus californicus
AAATTTGCCTTTTATCATTTTCAAGGTATTTGTGACGGACCTCCATCGGCGGGTTTTAAAATGAGCAGAGGTCATGTTCCACTCATACTCAGCCGTGAATCAAAAGTCACGTAAGAACTCGATCAATTTTTTGGCATGCTTTGAAACGTAAT
>NC_081443.1:2209552-2220767 GCF_007210705.1 Tigriopus californicus
GGCAATACCTTTCCGACAAATTTGCCTTTTATCATTTTCAAGGTATTTGTGACGGACCTCCATCGGCGGGTTTTAAAATGAGCATAGGTCATGTTCCACTCATACTCAGCCGTGAATCAAAAGTCACGTAAGAACTCGATCAATTTTTTGGCATGCTTTGAAACGTAATGCTTGACTGACTTTTTTGCTTTCACGATTTTTCTATGCCCTAATTGAAATTTGGACTGGTTAACTTGGCAACTAAGAACAATATCCTCGTTGTAATTCGTTATGCGATTATCCGTACTTCGAAAGTTTTCTGCAATCAAACTTTCCAATGCGGATTGCACTTAGTTTAAGAGGGTTGAAGATCGAAAATGAACTTTAGCCCTACGATCCTAACTTTAAGAAACACTAGTCTTAAGTAACCTTGAAGTCTGTAGACATTGCCTCCTACCTGAGACGATCCAGGTTTTATCGATGGATTCTTCCAATCCCTCGGCTTGGTAAACCTTGACCTCTGTATGAATATCTGGCGTGGTGATCTGTTTGATGGCTAGCTTGGCCAACTCCAATGAATCCTTGGGCAAATCGAATGGAAGTGGATATGGAGACAAATTCTTCAACTTGGGCATCCAAAACATCATACGGCACGCCAGACGATATGGCTTGGATTTTTGACCAAATATGTTCAAAATGAGGTGACAGAACTCTACAAAATTTCAAAATCACAGAAAATGAAAAAGAATCAATCTTGAATTATGTACTCTACCCATGCAGCCTTAAGACTCACCGTAATCGGGCTGCACCTGATTCCGTCCCATTTGAATCAGCACATCCAACCCACAGTCTTGTTGCTTCGGATAATGAGAGTATTCAGCTTGAATCTTATTCCTAGCGATGTATTTGCCTTTTGGCATTACGTCCAAAAGAGCTCGGTAAGTCTCAAGATCGCGATGGACTCCATATGCCTTCATTTGGGTGAGAGCAGCCTTGATAAATTCCATGCTTCCACGTCTTTTGGTACTGCCCATTTTGTAAAGATCGAGGGCATTTTTGAAGTTCTCTTTGTTTTTGTTCTCTACTTGAGCGAAAAAGTCTTTGGTGGACATTTCAGTCTGATGATCCTTGATCAAGCCTCTTTCCACATTTTTGTCATCGTAGTACAAGGTCCAACTCGTGGATAAATGTCTCCGGGTTGTCTGGACCAGAGTTCGGATCAATTGCCGCTGAGGCATTATCAACCTATTGACAATGAAATTGGCCGTGATTGTCTTAGATATCTTTTTCAAACATAACTGTGACGTGTCAACACCCTGTGATTACTACTTACAACTTAACAACTATTGCTGTCTTTTTCAATCTTAATTGGCCGCATTTATTACGATTTTTTTTTTACTTGACGCAGAAAAGAAAATGTGCAAATTTTGTTTGGTTGATTCAAACTTTCTCTAAAGAAAATTCAAGGAACGTACCAGTAATCACCAGAGCAAACTGAATACAAGGTATTATTTGTCTTTACCCTAATTTAATATTTGAAGCATCAATGAATTAAAGTTGGAATTAAAAAAAAATGAAGGATGAGAGCAGCCCTTAAATTTATGATCGATCTGAAAATTGCATTTGAACGTTTGACCAATTTTAAGTCCTTTCAATATTCAATAATCATACTAAAAACGTGCGTCATAAGTTTGCATTTTTGTTGGAAATACTTACATTAGCTTTTTGGATTCTGATTATCCTTCAATGCATCTATAACAACAAAGGGACCATACGTATTGGTTCTCACTTGATAAAATTACATTGCAAACTTTGCATCTGTCTTACACTGGATGAGAATGTACTTCTTTTAAATCTCCAGGCCATTTTTCCACTCAAATATGATTTCAGTTAACGAACTATAAATCCCATTTACGCAGTCCTCAATATGACGATAGGGGACACAAAAATTCTCCTCAACAGATAGGAGAATTTAGTATTTTAACAAGAAGATGCTTTCCTTTAACAGCCAAGGGTTCACACAAAATAAAATTTTAGTTTCAGATTTTGATTGCTGCCCCTTTCACCTTGGGTTTTTGCAATCTATGTCCCACCAAAAATATCAAGGAAACCCTTAAAAATGATGGATTTAGAAGGACTTACATCAAGTGGGTACATTCTCATACTTTGTCTTCATTCTCTTTCGCTCTTTTTGTTTATGGTACTCTGATAATGCAAGTACTGATCATTAAATGGCTTCTAAAAGGCAATATAAAGTTAATACTTTTACTGGAAAAAAAACAAAAAAAAAACATTTGATGTAAAAGGCACTAGAACTGAAAGGAACTGATAATCACTTATGAGGCGTTTGTTCCTTCTCATATTTGCTAGCTTTTTTGTAACATAACAAGGTGTCTATCTTGAAAGTTAGTGCATAAAGAATACGGCATGTACTTAGAAAAAGACAAAGAAGTGGCAAGCAAACTTCTTACTTGAAAGTTGGAAGACTCATATTGAGAGCCTTAGAATTGGGCGTTTTTCGTTTCTTTGTACCAAAAGTACACAATAACTTGCCTCCCACAGGACAATTCGACGACTTCTTCGTGCCTGGCGTAAATCAGACCTGCCAATCCGTAAGCAAGGGTGGGAATTCCTGTATGGGCAGACAATACTTTCGACTCAATAAAGACAATCTTAGGTATAGATCCTTTCATTCCTTGACTTGCCAAGGTTCAAAACCTTCAATGTTCGGTAGAAATAATCCTCGGCTGTCAAATCTTGAATGGGTCTGAGGGAACAATGGAATTTAATAAAAGGAAAAGCTCCCGTTCTGAGCACGTGGTAATTCCGACCGTCCACTTGAAAATTAAAATGAGATTGGCCCCACAAGTCGTTCTTCACCAGGCAATATGGAACGTACCTTTGGAATGAACAGCATTACTCAGATGTCTTAGTCGAGTCATTTGCGTCTTACCAAGCCGTCCAATGAGGAAAGTTTCTCGATCGCAATTGTTGGGCAAGCACTGCCGAAGATTTGGGTAGTTGAGAATTCGTGAATTGGCTTCTTCTCAAGACTTGCGTCCACAATCCTTCTTTTAAGATCCACCACCGCTTACTCATGAAGCCATTTGGGTCCGCTGAAAATCAGTAGGAATGAGTCAATGAATTCTCAATAGTATTCGTACTAGCTTTTTCGTATTGGGAGTGTATTTAAAATCACACGTCATCCGGCAAATGGCTGAACAACGCGGCCAATTCGTCTTCGTTCCGAGTTTCAACCTGAACTTCATTGTCTTCATTTTGCATGGACAATATCGTTCGATCTTGAGGAATAACCATAAGATCCAACTTGGGATGGATCGCCTCCAAGTCCAGAGCCAGCTTTTGGGCTTCTCTTCGGGCCTCATCTTGGCAGAGGGATTGAAAGTCGGGCGATCCCAACTTGAGGAAGGTTAATCCCGTTAAATGCGGGAGTTTTTCATAAGTCACTCGTGTGAATCCGAGACCGCACAAAGCGATCCGCCAAGATCGGATGAGCGAAAAATTCTTGGCTTGATGGGACGAATCCGGGGTCACAATGACCAAGATTCCCCCCGGCCGTAACACATCGTAAGCCCTTTGACACGCCTCGTAACGAAGCAGAGGCGTGGGTAGGTATTCGAGGAGTAAACTAAAAACCACCACCTCAAAGTAGTCCAAAGGTAAGGCCGTCACTTGGGCCTTATCTAACTGAAGACCTTCCCCTTTAAGGGACGGGACCAAGTCAACCGCCAGGAAATCACAAGTGTATACACCCGTTTGAGGGGTGGGAGCCAAGTCAATGGCGCAAATGGACCAATCCGGGGCTAACAGCGATAATGGGTTGTAACATGAACCCACATCCAGCACCTGGGGCCCTTTCAAGGGGCCTAGCACCGGATCGGGGGGATCAGAAGCGGTCGAAGGGACTTTTTTCCGGATTCTTTGCCAGACTTTTTGTTCCAGACCGCCTTGAAAATATTGCTGAACTTGGGCATGAATCCAGGTGTTGCGTGAGACTTGGGCGTCCTCTTGGGGCCAGTACTCAGTGGCTAATGTGTACATATCGGAGGCGTAATGGGATAGGAGTGACTGGTCACGCGTATGGCACGCCCAGATTTCTCGGGCTTGCTCCTGATTCGAACCGTGACAATCTTGCCGCAGTTTGGCATGCACGCTCTTTATCCGGGAGGCAATGCTCTGCGGGGATGCGACTTGGGAATGCATCCTCACAGCTCACAGGGCCCTCTATTTCTTACATGGACAACAGCACCTTGCTCAGGATTGGCTGTATGACGGTTAATTGACTGGGTTTCCAGAGGCTCCGATCATGATCGACGTGAAGAGAGTTGATTTTGGGACAGATACAATCAGCCCAAAACTCTTGGTTAGGAGAAATGAGCGTTGATTTGTTTTGAGAGGTTGAGTGTGTTCAATGTTGGTGTTATGTTGGTCTATAGGGACTGTTAAGTCGGAATAGATCATTTTTCACTTACGAAACCTGTCAAGTTTCGTTTTGTTTTGGGAGGGCGACGAAACATAAACAAAACAAACATTGCTCACATGGGATGGAAAACAAAACCATATTTATCTTCAAAATGAATCCTTTCAAGAGAAGAATGAAACCCCGGTGAAAACTAAGGATCGTGAAGACTGTTTCTCAGTTCAAAATGTAAACAATCACAGGCAGTGCATTGGGAGGGCGCGAAGAAAGCATCAAGAAACAACAACCGAAAAGCTTCTCTTTGAAAGAAAGGATTCCATCTCGTCTTTTCCATTGAAAATTGAAATTAGACAAGAGAATGGTTGGAGGGCATTTTTGTTGTGTCGTCGTATGTCAAAATTTTATGAAAAAATATTCAGCTCAAGGAATCAAGTTTCATTGATTTCCTGCAAATAAAGCCAGAAGACAGCTTTGGATTCAGGCCGTGAAACGTGAGCAAGATGACCGTTGTTCCAGTAAATGGTCACCGGGACCAGGTAAGAGAAAAGGAATAGTTTAGGAGTCTAAACGTCTATTCGTTTCTATAGATGCTAGGATTTGCTCAGTGCATTTCGTCCAAAATGAAAAAAGTGACGATCCGGACAGCAACCAATCGAGCTTGAGATGCTGATATTCGAAACTTCAGTTGCAAGAACCGTTCCGGATTGTGTGGTTGACCAAGAGTATCACGACAAATGTTGCAGGCCTTCACAGGATCGCAAGCGACATGAGTATTGCAAAAGGCTAGCTCTTGGTCATTGTCCAAGTCCATGGATCTGTCCAAGTGAGTCTCTGGAACAATCAACGGGTTTTCAAACAGGGTCGCAATTCGCTGATGTAATTCAAGTTTAGCCTGAGTCGGAACAACAAGCTTTTTAATTGTAAGGCTCTTGAAAACGGACGACTTTTCTAATCCGAATTTACGGAGCTGTTCGGCGATAATTTTCATTTTGTCAAGATTCTGCGACTCTTTCAAGAAAGCCATTTTTTGTTCTTCTGGACGTCCCAAGAGCTGCTGGATCGATTCTCCCTTGGGATATTTTGCTTGAAGAAGATCTGAAGGACGCTTCCAAACTTGGCTTTGATTAGTTTTTCCTTCTGGACGTTCATGATGGACAAAAAAATATAAGGCTGCACTGTCCACAAATACCGGCCACACATCAACATCTTGCGTCGACAACTTTTCGGTCGGAATCAAGGTCAAAGGTGAAGGTGTAAAGAGCTCCTCGAATGTTCATTGTGCAAAGAATCTTGGCTGAGATAGTGGAAAGTCGCCTTGGTCTTTGAACTTCTTGCACATTAAGTAAGTTTTGAAAAATACTTTCACCATGAAACAAACAAGAGTAAAAATGAGTCTGTTTTGGTTTTCTAAACTCCTCTCCCTCCTCTCAAATGGACTTTTGGAGTCCGATTTGGGTGCTTTAGTTGCGTGGTTATGAAAATGAGGCACTGCGTTAGATGGAAGCTTTGACGCAATCTTTACATCAAATACAAGCCAATAAGCCTTCTTTTTAGTCATCTACGACGCCGGTAAGATGTGCACAGCTGAAAACGTAATCCTCAATTGAAAACAAAGCTACAAATTCTAGCTTTATATTGTACTCTCTTTAACCTCCCTGACATTTTTACATAACAAGACCAAGCCAATCCAGCCACAGTGAAAAAGGAACAAAGTGGTCAATGATTTTTTCTACGATTATGGATTATGTTTAAAGTTGAAGATTGCATATTCAGTTTCATACATGGGCACATAGCAGACATCCAAAAAAGCCTTCTTGGCTAAAAAGGGGGTTTGTAAGAGTGTCTTTTGACATGTTTGCTCATGTAGTGATGATGGTTAATGATTTTTGATAAGCTATAACACTATTCTAGGTTCTTGAAGGGAGAAAAGTTCAGTGAAATCAATTCACACATATACTGGGTGGTACTTGTCACATTGTACAGAGAGATAATCAAGCTTGGCTGGTTTCACCCAACCAAATTCGGGTCTGATATAGCTTCATCATCTTAACACTCAATCCATTCCTATGTAATCAAGCCAGTCTTAAACGGGACGCACGTAACGTGAGGTATAAAAGCCCCATGATCTTCTTTGCATGACTGCTGGTGATGAGGATGGCATTGATGATTTTGTTCAACTACATGCTGCAAATTGATAACCACACAACTAAAGTACCAAAATTGGACTCCAAAAGTGCATTTGTCTCCCCCCTCTAAATGCGGATAAACAAATAGAGAAATCGGAGAAATACAAGAATGTGCTCTAAGATGCCTGGATGCACCACCGGCCCTTCAAAGAAATCTTTCAAATCCAATAAGAGTAAAAATACAAACATGATTGGTGGAGTAGTTTGCCTGACTACATGAAGACCAACAAACGCATTAAGCCATGTTAAAAAAATGGCAAAAATCGACTTTGAGGATTTTCTGCCATTTTCTACCATGCAATAGTGATAAATGGCAGAAAATGGTAGAACTTTATGGTGTTAGAATGGGGAATAAGTTGTTCAGCGGAAATACCTAGTTAAAGTCAGGCACCTTAGTGCATATTCTTGTATTTCTCCGTTCGTTTGTCCATAATGAGGAGGGAGAGGTGAATGAGAAGGACTGCAGGAGCCAAAATGAATGCTTGAGGAGCAATATTCCATGGTATGTACAGAGAAAATTCAAGGAAATTATGGGGTGGCAACAATGATTTTGAGCATTTGAAGGAAGAAGAATTTAGACAAACATTCAAGCCAACTATAAAAGAACCAGTAGCAGGATTTATGTCAGAACTGGAGAAGATTTTCATCAAAATTCCTGATCAACCTTATATTCAAAGATTAGCTAGATCCGCCACCTCTAATTCATTGGACAATCAAAAGATGTATAAAAATGAAAGCCAGGTAAAAGGAATATTTTTGCCTTGAACGGCTGGGATTCCAATCCCATGAGCTATAAGGAAGTCCAAAAGAAACCAGCACTTCCACTTTCTCTTTCATTCAATTGAAATTACACTTTTTGAGCGAATTGTGCTACAAAACTCAAAAATATGCCATTTTTTGGTGCAGTTTTGTCATTGCACTAATTTCTTGGTTCAATATCAGAATTTACTTCAAAAAGCCAGCAAACTGAATTATTAGACAGTGCAGGTTGGCTGTAATATTTGTCTTAATTTTCCCTCCTCAAAATCAGTCTAACCACCTTGCGTTTTTCTTGAATTTGCGTTTTTCATCATGCCCTGTGGCAAAAATTGACTATTTTTCTCTTTTTTGCATTTCATTACCGCTAGTAAGAATGGAATTTCCGGTGATTTAAGATAGGAAAAGAATTTATTTGATCTAACTTTACACATTGATATGATATATGATCCATTGACAAACTAGAGTTGGCAAATCTGGCTAGCCCTTGAATATGGGATTGATCAAATATTTTGATAAAAAATCTTAAGTTTCTGCCAGGCTAGTTAGAACCATTGCCCTGTATTGAAGGAGTATAACCGTGAGGTCAGCGCACAGTTGTGGTTGTGGCTTCATCCAGAACGAAAGTAAGCTTCAATGAAAACTGGTTGGGAAGTGTAAACGACAGTAGGGTTGATCTGTGAGCTGTAAATCGCTACTTTGTCAAATTTATGTGATAAAATTTGCGTTGTGTGACTGACCCATAAGCAAATAGCATTGTGGTATTGAGCCAATTTGATAAACTTTTCACCAAATTATACCAAACCTGTTCATTTTCGTGGGTTTTGTAACACAGCTCATTCAAAATTAGTTAATTATTGAAAAATTCAATGGGCGGATGGTGCCAGTTGACCCTGATATTTGTCTTAGTTCTCTCCCCCCAAATTAACCAAATCAGGGTGTCAGATTGCATTATTCCTTGAATTTTATTCCCTTGACATCCCCTATTGTCAGGGATCAATGATTGGTATTTAAGGCCCGATTTAAAATCAAAATTAACAATAGCAAATTAAATTTGACGTCACCATGATACATTTTTTCTTGTTCTCATTTAACAGATAGTTTCCATATGCCACTATTGCTCATTTACCATGTGGTGAGCTCGGAAAAAAAATCTTTTTGATGGCCTAATAATCACCAAATAATTGTTTGAAAGCAAGAAATATTTTTTCTCTCTGAGCAAACCTAAATTCTCAAGCACAAAGAAATAAGTCTGCTTGAAGCAAAAAAAAACATATAAAGACAATATGATGCTAATTTTGAAAAAGAATTGAAGCAATTATCAAAGGTTTCAATTTATTTCATTATTTCAAAATCTTTGGAATCAAAAGTATTGAAAATTTGTTTTGTAGCTTGAAACCCCAAATTAAGACTCTAAACCAGGCAGGTTTCTAGATTAGATTAGTTCCTCTAGGTGTTTTATCTTAGCTATCTCTCAGGGTGGAGAGGTCTGGGCTGAAATGCAAATATTTTTTAGATTTGCTCTTTTGCGTGATAAGTATCGGAATTCTAGTTGCATTTCTAGAAAAGCTTGAGCTTTTGTCAAAAAGGCAAGCGGCAGCAATGTGAGGATTAGATAACTGCTACTTTATTGGGACAAACCAAGGAGATGGGGACAGTTCAGTATTTAAGGGAGGTGCAAAAGGTATCTTTTTAAAGTACATCTTCAAAAGTATACATGAGCTTTTTCCTCAACTTGGTTTTAGAGACAATGAAAAGATTTACACTTTTGAGCCCTCCAGAAAATCCATGCTAGTCAAAACAATGCGGTACTCACTTACTTTATGGGTTCTTAAATGCTCTGTCCCCCAATGCAATTTTTATCAAAATCAAAAGTTCCCAAAAGACGTTCTTTTTCCAATAAAAATTCCTATAAAATTTAGAAATAATCCAAATACTAAAAATATTTCTCCGATTCCTGGTTATGTGGCTTGGTTCAATTTTACTATTTCAGTCATACTCATCTCTTCCCAGTGGCACTTCTTGGGGAGAGTCTGAACGCTATTTAAAGGATTTTGAAATGCTTTATTTTGAGTGTTTTGCCAAACTTTTGTAAAGTTTTGTAGAGAGCCATTGTCTTTGGCATTTAAAAATTTTCTTTGGTGTTATTCAAAGATTCTAAAAATATTTGTGGCTTTACTCAATTTTTTTCATATTCGATTCAATAATTTGCTTCAAGGCTCAATCAAACTATTTGGAAACACCAACAAGCAAATTTTACAACTATACATCCCTGAAAACCAATTCAATCCTAAAATTCTTTTGTACTCACACCAGGGTGGGCAGTTTATGCAATTGCTTAGATTTTTAGACATCAAACAGGCAAAAGTGTCTAAAATGGTACAAAAGCCCCCCCAAAACGTAACAGTTGCTGAATTTAGGCATACATGATATGAACTGTTTTTTAAACTTTTTGGTCTTAATATGCCCAATGTATTTTATTTTTTTGGTGCACTTCTGTCATTGCATTATCATCTTGGCTCAATTTCAGAATACTGCTTGCTTCAACAAGCCAAAAAATCAAAATAAATAGCAAATTAAATGTATACCCACTGCAGATTGGCTTAGAATGGTGTCTGTAGTTGTGCCCATAAGAATGACATCAGGTGCTTTTTTTTACTGTTTTCCATTCACTTCTCAAGGAAATTGGTCCAGGAATTACTCTTATTCCGTTTCATGAACAGTGACGGAGTACTTATTTTATTTCATGAAAAGGAACAGCCCAGGGATGATTTTCTAACTTTGATCTCTGGAGTAATAACAGGAATAGCAAGTAGTTTCCTTTTTTAAAGTCCCCAACCAAAGCCTTATTAATTTCAGATTATATCTGGGATGAATTCCCATGTGTATGTCCTCTTCACAGGAAACAAGTAGAAACCAGTTAATGCAAAATCAACCATGGATTTCCCGTGACAGGTCTCTCAGCCACAGTTTTTCTTTCTTGATTCTTCCTTGATTCTGATCAGGCCCTCCCTTTCTTTAGCCCACTTACCTTATGCCTGCAGAGCTGTTAAAAAGGCAGGGATCTATTTCTCTCTCTTCCTATTTTGACACGGTGAGCCAGACAGCGAATAATACCTTGTTTGTTAGTTAGTTTGTTTGGTTTGTGGTCAGATGGCAGCTCTCTTGCTCAGACTCTCGTCTAATGATGGATGTCCCAATAAGAGAATATTTTGAAGATTTATGTTTCCGGTTTTTTTCTTACCCCTAGCGGCAACAAGAGAGCCATGGTTTGAATAATGAATGTTGCAATTTTCATTGACATTGTTTGAGATGTCACTAACCTAATTTTCAAAGCAAAAAAAACAAAATAAAAGTTACTGGATTAGACATAAAACACTTCAAAGAGTACCAAATTTTGAAAAAGCAAAAATATCAAGGATCCAATAATTGCTATTTGAAGCTACAAAGTTGTTATGTGAATGTTAATGAGTAAAGACATGACTCTTCTGAAAGTGTACTGTTACATGAACAATTTCGTTCAATACTGAATGAGCTGGAACTGTAATTCAATCTTTTGACAAAGAGCTATTGAGCCCCAAAAGTTCTAATCACCTGTCAAAAATTGTGATGTCATCATCTCCTTATCCTGCTTCATTTTCCCAATAAAAAACCTGTAATTGGACTTGTAATTTCAAAGCTGGTATTGCTGCTCAGTCCAAGAGGCAGGAAGAACTAAGCAGGCCTCTGTGCCCTGGGAGTGGCAAATTTGAATCCTTATACTCAAAGCTCATTTTTATAAAGTCAAAAGTCATTGACCATTGTCTAACATTAAATCAAGGAGCTATCAGAGTAATGTTTTTTCAATAATATT
>NC_081443.1:2220803-2252908 GCF_007210705.1 Tigriopus californicus
GATTACCCTGAGCCTGGTTTGGAACAAAAATGCAAGTTTTGAAACAATGTGCAAAAGTGTGACCAGGCCCTTGCATGGAGCTCACAATTGTTTTGCCGCCAAAGGTGGGATTTAATCCCATATCCTCTGGGTAGCCATGTCCCGCTTTCAGCTGCTTTAGAACACCAAATTACCATGGTTCACCCCTGTGTTCTAAGTTTCATAACCCTAATCTCGAATGAAGGACAAAGCATGATTGGCTTCATTGAGGTCAAAGTGGTCATTTTTCCCCATGCCATCATTGGCATCATCGGCCACTGATGATTGATGACGTTGCCTGGACTAAAGCTCTTTAGCCCATCTTTTCGAATTTGGAGGGCGTCAGGCCTAGCTTTAGGCCGAATCCTTCTCCGGGGAATACATCTCGCCTAACCATTCGCTCCACCGTGGGTTCATCTCACCCGCCGTATTGATCGGATGGGCCGAGATCAGCTCAAGCCAGCCAGGCGCCGGCTACCCCGCTAAGACTATGTCCAGCTCTCACCTTCCTCGGGCTATCAGCTGGGCCTCGAGACGGTCGGCGGTAATACGGGCCCAGGCCATGGCCCATACCTCTCCTTCAATCATAGGCAGAAGGAAGAAGAGGCACCTGGATGGGTTTGGCCATGCCAGGGCCATGCCAACGCTCGCTCCGGTTAGCGATGGCCAAGCCCCGACGGTCTGCTGAGGGCCCGCTCCTCTTCCGTGGCCTGAGAATCGGGTCTGCCGGCAGATCGTGAGATTGACAAGGGAGGGCAGACGGCCTACAGCCATCCAGGACTGTGATTTGACTTGAGAGGAAAAAGAGAGAGCGCGAGCGAAGCGGCCCTTGAGCGTGGCGTGAGTAGTGGGTGCTCATTCGTGACCAACTAGGAGCGACCAGGGAGTGTTGGGTCGAGTGAGTGAGTGAGAAGGTGAGTGGGTGGGCGGCCGGCCGGCCGTCCTGCCTGCCTCCTGCCTCCTTGGAGGTTCCTTCTTTCCTGCGATCCTGTGGGTTCCCTGTGGGTTCCCTCCGTTCCCTCCGTTCCCTCCGTTCTGTCCATGTTCTGTCGCCTTTCCGTGGTTTGGCCCTTTCGTGCCTCCTGGGTTCCTTCCACGGTTTGTTATTTGAGTGAAGTGACTGGCCACTCATCGGCCTTTGAAATTGGCCCCTGCCCCGGTTGACCCCTCTCATCGTGGGTGTGATATTAACGGTGGACGGCTCGCCCCTCCATGCCGCACGACCGGCCATGAGTGGACGATTGGCCCAGCCCGTCCCGGCCCCGCCTCCCCGAGCCCCGCTCCCACCCCCGCCCATCATTCTCTCCTCAGGTAAGTCCCCACCCCGAGCGGATATCCTGCCCCCGGGATGGCCGACACCAGGGTTGACCCGCCTCTTTTCCGCCTTCTTTTGACAGATGAAGCCCCCGATACGGGCGAGGAGAGCGATGAGGACCTCATCACCAGTTACTTGGGCGGAGGCGGTGGGGGGCCGGCCAGCCCAGCCACCCGCCTACCCGCCTTTCCCGATGTATTACCCCACCACGCCCCGTCCGGCGACCCGCCGCATCACATTTTGGCCGACAATCTGCTCCAGTTGGCCGAGATTCATGAAAACATTCAACGGATGCGACTAGCCAACACGGAGGGTCCCAGTCGACCGCCGCGATCGCACCGCGCTCCACGCCCCGAGTCGCTGCATCAGCGATGGTCCACCTCGTGCCCCGCCTTAAACCATGAGGCCGCGCTCGATGTTGTCGGTGGGGCCGTACCCGCCGGCAGTTTCGACAGCGGGCCCTCGCCCGAGTCGCCGTCTCATCCGGTGCCTTACTATTCGACCACCACGCCCACCTCCTCGACCAGTCACACCGGGCGCTCGCACCGGAAACGCTGGCCGGGGGCCTGGTCGTCCGGTTCCACCACCGAAGGCCCCAAGCATCGGGGCAAAACCCGCCCGGGTCGACCTCGGAGCTACTCCGCGTCCAGTAATGACTCGGACGATCCGTTCGGTCAACCATCGGGCGATTACGTCGACGGCTGTTTGGGCGGCGGCCACGGCTCGCAACCCCGTCTGCGTTCCGCCTCCACCGTGGCCACTACCCGAGGTAGTTTGGGTAATGAATCCAACTACGGTGGCCCGCCATCGGGTCCGTCCAGTCATCGAACCCCGGAGAAGTTGTTACCCAGGTAAACTCTGCCTGAGGCCCCCGAATCGAGTGAGATTAGAAATGACGATGGATGTCTTCTTTGCAGACCACCGGTTGGCACTCGTTACACGCCCAATATTTTCTCACAGTTCCCCGGGTTGCATAAATCCATCTCCACGCCCTCCATTGCAACGGACCATCCTCACAGTCGAAGTGCTCATCGAAAAGGGTAAGTTCGTGGGGCTGCATTCAATTGGGGGCCCCAGGCCGTTCGCGTTCATTTCCCGGGTTCTTTAAGTTGAGTTTCTTTTCCCTTGTATGATTTAGACGCGACTACCCCGAGCCCACGCATGTGTTCTTGCAGAAATTGATTTCGGAACACGAGTAAGTGATGACTTTGTTTTTCTTTTCGTAAATGATAACTTTATTGATTCTCCCTCCCCTTCAATGCATCAAGTTTGCGGATCGTGTCGGGCTTTTGGGCGAGTCTTATCTCGTTACCTGAATAGAGGTGACGGCTTCCATTCCTGACTAAAAGCACATGCCTCTGACTAATGCTAAACAAACAACTGTGGCACTTGTGTTGACGTTTGCCCTGGCTTTTTTATTTTCTCAGACTAACCTGGTTGTTTAATTTCGTGTTCTCTCCCACTCTCATTTTGATTTGGTTCTTCGTTTTGTTAGATGGACCCGACGTAGCGGAAGCGATAGTGATAGTGATGACGAGCCTCAAGGGCCGCCCCCTAGCGGGTTACTGCCCGAAATCGAGGGGCGACGTCAACATCATAGAGTCCCCTTCCCCCTGGAACCATCCGTTCCAGCTGCTCACCCCTCAGTTCAGCCCGCTCCTTCCCCACAGATTTCCTTGGCCGAGTTCTTGCAGGATGTGTAAGACCATTTCCCAAACCTTCGTGCTTTCTAGGTTTGAACAAGGTCTTCATTCACTTCCAGGCCCAATCTAGAAGACGACGACCAACGGAAGCGGCGTCGGAAGAAGGAACGGTCAAGCATCTTCTTCCGTAAGAAGAAAGACAAATCAAAATCTGCATCCGCCTCCCTCCAAACCCAACCTGATGGCCACTTGAAGAGCCTAGCCAAGGCTCCGTCGGCTATAAGTTTGTCCACGAAACCATTGCAGACCCGGGTGCCTCAACATAGTTACAGCATGTCCAGTTTACGGAAGCCCTCGTCGCACAATCATTATGCGGGCAATTTCTATCATGCCAGGGGTGAAATGAGGTGAGACTACTCGTTTTATTTGATTTAATGGTTGGACTTATGAATTTAGAGCCCATCACTTCCTGTCCGTCCTAGACTAAAAAAACCGCTTGACTTAACTGGCATTATCGTATATAGCCGATCAAAATCATGTGGTTGTGTTGGTTTGACAAACTTGTCCATTAGAAGGATGCGGCTATTTATTAATGTTGGTTGGTTGTGGTGCAATAGTTGTCTACCATGCAGGGAAAGGAAGTAATAGTTTTATGTCTAATGCGAAAAACATTTATTTTTGTCTTCCCACCCATCTGAAGGATTTGCTTCTGAGGTGTTGGTGGCATTAAAAAAGTAGCATATCGTTATGAAAGCGTATTTACAGAGCTTGAAAGATAAAAAAAATGAATCGTCTTCATAGAGTCCGATTTTTTCCGTGGGTCAATGATCAAACCTATGGTGGTTTATGGCCATGTTAAGCCAATGTCAGTCTTTGTACTTTGTACATACAGTGAACTAATGTCCGCCTTTTCCTCTGAATGTGCTTTGAAGCTGGTCTCCTAATCTTGTCGCGACCACTCGAAAACCAAGCCCGTCGTCCAATTGGAACAATTGGAGCCGGGTGGGCCGAAAACTAGGCGTGATGTAAGTGGCAGGCCTTACTTAATGTTCGAACTTGCAAGGTCATTATGGCCAATCCGGGGATATTTTTTTTGTCCCAATGAGCATCCAGGACGACAATTTTTCTTTCTCATTTCTTTCTTTTTCCAGATTTCATTTTGATGTTTTAAATGACAGAGTGACTCAATTCATCTCTGATTCTAGCATGGATTATTTTTTAAGTCTACGCATGGCGCTAGAATGAAACATACTGCTTAATTTAGTGTTGCCTCTGGCCGCCAATGTTTTTGTTTGTTTGTCTTATTTTGCCGTCCAATATTCATTTCTATCCTTTGATTTCAGTAAGGTAAATCACGAGGACCGCGATGATTATGGAGTCCAAGAAGACACCACTGGGTATGTACTCGGGCGGAATTCCAAGGTTGACAACTTGTAAGGGTTTCTGATTTCTTGCCTTCCTTTTCGCTTCCAGACTTATTGAGGGTGAATATGTGCCTGGAGAGGAATTTTCCGAAGGTGGACCCGCTGCTATTCGGAATTTGGAAACAGATCCCTTTCTCAGGATTCAGGATGAAGAAGCCGAATCATGGCAGCAAGCCTGGAAATCCCAAGACCTTCAAGGTCTCACTCCGACCCAAATCAAGCGGCAAGAACACATCTATGAGCTAATCGTCACCGAAAGCAACCATTGTCAAGTACTGAAGGTTATCCAAAAGGTAGGATTTGCATTTCATTAGTAGCATCATCACCCCTCTTTAGCCTATTCAGATCATTGTGCGTTCTCTCATCATCAGATATTTGTGGAAGGGATGTACAAATACCTGAACATACCTCCCGAGATTGTGGATCGGATCTTTCCGTGCATTGAAGAGCTAATTGAGATCCACTTTAAGTTCTTGGAGCAACTTCGAATACGACAAAATGCTCAACCAGTGGTAGAAAGTGTGGCCGACTTGCTCTTGGAGCAATTCGCCGGGGAATCCTCAAAACTTTGGAAAGAGGCTTATGGCACATTTTGTAGCCAACATAGTGATGCTGTGTCCTTATATAAGGACATTTACAAAAGTGATCGTCGATTCCAACAATTTATTCGCCATTGTGCCAACAACCCCTTACTGAAGAAGAAAGGCATCCCCGAGTGCATTCTATTTGTGACCACACGGATCACCAAATACCCTCTCCTCATCGAACCTCTCATCAAAACAGCCCGGGATCTTCCCCAAGAACAACAAAAGCTCCGCGATGCTAGTTTATTTGTCAGGGTAAGTACACCCTATCAAGGTAGGAGTATAGAAATGAAAGCAAAAAATTCCTTCCTTTTCTTGACTTCCAAAACTCTCTTTGTGACTTATGGACCCTTGAAGCTTTTTGGGGGCAGTCTTTCCAGAAATTGCCAAAAGCAGAAACATTACATTAATTAGCATTATGCCAAAAAATATTTTGGCATAATGTTTGGGAATGGTCAGAATAAAATTTGGTGCTTGGCTCTTAGCGATAAAGAGGGAGTGTTTGGCTTAGAATCTTGCAGTTGTATTGCTTTATAGCGTACCTACCGCTATAGATTCAGTCTCTTCAATTGAATATACAATTAAACCAAAAGATTTTTTTGACAGTCAATCGTCCTTTAGCTTGAGCATGTTACTTTTTACATTTCCGTAACTTGTGTGCGCACAGATTAATCCGGGGAAGCTTTAAAAGTTCGACAATTTTGATGTTGCTCTTCCATTGTGGCCTTCAGTGTAATTGCAATCGTTTGCAAACATTTATAGCCAAAGTGAATCTTCTTCCATTCTACTTAAAGGTGCAACTCCTTTCGGTTTTCGGTCTTTGTGCAAATATTTGCCTCATATTTTGCATATTTTGGCAAAAAATCCCCATTTCATTTGCTGTATAGGTTGAAGTATGACCATGATAGAATCTTAAAGTCTTAAAGTACTGGTCATAGTTCGGAGGAAAAATAACTAACGAGTACCGCCATTTTTTCTTTTACGAAAGATGGTTTGTAATGAGTGACTCAGCTTGGCCAAGGTAATTTGAACTGTAATCCGTTCCGGGATTCCTTTTATTCAGGAACGACTAAAGCCCTGTAGTCTGTATGATAGGTATATTGGTTTATGATAACTGCCTTTATGTCTTGACAACCACGCCCTGTTTCATTCAGGACATTCTCAAAGACGTGAATGCGAAAGTGGCCGAAAAAGAGCGAGAGCAGCGATTCCTCGAGATCTATAAAGGGATTGATGCCAAATCGTGGGTGCTCTATCAAGGCAAGAAATTCAAGAAGTCTGATATCCTCTCTGAATCGAGGAAGCTCATGTTCGAAGGACTAGCTGTGCTTCATCAAGGCCGTGGTCGAAGCCTTTCGGTGACCGTGGTCGTGCTTTCAGATATCCTCTTTTTTCTCCAAGAGAACAGTCAGAAATATCACTTCACCACACCCGAGGGAAAGGTAACCATGAATCAATCAACATTTTGACATCCGCACCAAAAAAACAACCAACCTATTATATTAATTTCAAGCCCGGGGTTATTCCCGTTCACACCTTGATCGCACGCGAGAAGACCGGTCCAAGTACAAAGGCGTTGTATTTGATCTCAACGTCTGAGCGCGATCCGGAAATGTTCGAGCTGGAGATTCAACAACCACCCACCAGAGATGACTGGATCACTGGTATTCGCGAGGCAGTGGATGCTTGCTCGTATGGGTCGGATTCCGAGGGAGGCGTAGTAAGTAAATGATGGTCTTCTGTGCCACCAGCAATATCTTATCGCAACCTCCTCCAATTTTAGAGCTCCAATGTCCTAGAAGCGAGGCGTAATGTCGAGGCCAAGTACATGAGGATGCGTCATCTGACGGCTGAACTTCGTGGTAAAGATATTGAGCTCGCACGTCTGCTCGAGGACAAAATGCGGGTCATGGGTGATATGCTCGTCGTCTTGGGCACCCCTAACCCGTTCAAGGACAGCCCTCCGGATTATTTAAGCTTGGTACGCGAAAAGGATTCGCATTGCACCAAGGAAGATCTGCTCAACGCTGTTCAAGAGGCGAGTCGTCTAGCTAGCTCGTTGTACTCGTCGGGTTCAAATCTCTCTCGGAGTGTCAGCTCGGCGGGTGAAAAGCATAGTGTGACCTATGCCTCGCCTACTCTTCCCAAACGGGCAGAGACCTTCGGAGGATTTGATCAACAACAGCCAACGCTCCCGATGGGTTTGATCCAGCAACCTCCTGAATCGCTCCCGGCTCAAAGTCAGGAGTCCCTGAGGTCTTCCAAGCCGGACGAAGCCAATCCATGGCGTGGCTTGCCCTCTGTTCCTCCCTTGTTGAATCTGGAAGCCGAGCAACAAGAGGCTGCTGTCCAAATCACGCACTATCTGAATAGTTTGATGTGCATGGTCTCCGAACATTTTACCAGCCTAGAGAGGTAAGAGGAGAAGGGGCTACTTCTTTAAGCCCATGACAGGATCAGACTATCGAGTTCTGTAATTTCAAATTGTTCATAATGCTGGTTCGTTTTTAATTGCATAATCGCCTTATTTTTCCTACTTTTAAGCATGAAAGCCGAAATATCCGAGATCCGAGATCGATCATCCGTGATGGGTGGTCGCTATAAACATAATCAACAATTGGAGGAGCTCAGAAATCTTCAAGATCGAATGGTTCATGAGAAACGTGCATGGCAGAAGGAAAAGGAAGCCATGGAGATGGAAATGGAATCGAAAAAGAAGCAAATGGCAAAAACTCAGGTTAGCCTGTCTTTACCAAGACATTAGTAATATGTTTACCTGGTCTTTTCAAATGTTTTGCCCAAATTAAGGAACAAATTGGACCACAAGCTGACCTTCACTTTTCAATCTTAGGCCGAAATTGATCGTGGGCTGAAGGATGTCAAGGAGCAACGTGATCAGCTCTACCGCAAACTTGACCTGCTCAAAGGGCAAGGCATCGAGATCATGGGTCCAAATATGTCCGTCCTCAAAACCGAACCACCGCCCAACCAATCTAGCCACCATCAAGCCGATGTGTTGTTCTACTCGGAGGTGTCTTCGGCCGAAAACACTTTCCCCAGAATGAATAGTGCCTCGTCGGCCTCGTTTCGATCCACGGGGAACTCCATGGTGCACCTGAATGCGGCCGTATCGAATCCGTCGCTGGTGGCCAATTCAGTGGGATCGGGTGGAAGCCTCACCAAGAAGGATCTGATTGGCGGCCATTCGAACCTCGCTCATGAAGGAAAGGGCGACAAATCCGAAATCAAACAACAAATCCCGGTCAAACTGAGTTCCAAACTCTCGGTTCAAGGAGGCTCTTCTAAGGAGAAGGGTACCAAAAAGATGTCCTCCGTCGCAAATTTGGGCAAGGTGAGCAAACCAGTCCATGAACTCATATAGTGTTAAGAAAAACCCTTCCACTGTTCAAAAGTTCAAATACCAGGGGTTTCAAATCTTGTTATCCACATTTGGGAAGTAATTTCCATTTGCGAGTTTCCTTTTCTTTTTTGTCTTCCAGCAAAATTCTTTGGCCAGTTCCTCTCTTCTGAGCACATCCATGGGCAATATCGCCAAACCGATTGTTGAGGGTGGTGTGCAACAAATCTTGCCTTTCAAACTGAGTGAGAAGAACCTGGGTTCATCATCCAGTAATTCATCGGAACGCAGAACCAGTCCCAAACCTGGCTACCAAAAGCTCACTTCCGTGCCAAGTCCCCCATCTAGCCAAGATCCAGGTGGAGGAGGACCTCCAATTGAAATCTCCCACCAGCGTACGGGAAGCTCTCCGGCTCAAATGAATCCTCCCCCTCGAACCACCTCGAGTAATTCGGGGAGTGGCACGACGAGCAATAACACCCTTCCTAAAGTGTCCTCGGGCCAGAAGATCGACTACAACGAAGATCAGGTCATGTACTTCTGACCGATCGATTCTCATCATCATCCTCATCACCACCACCCGGAACTGTGATTTTGCGATATCTTCCAAATATCTGTCTGTTTGTATCACCTATCCTTCGTTTCGATGTCCGGTTGTGTTCAGTCATCATCACCATGATCATTGCCAAGTTTTAAGTTCACCATTCGTACTTGCTGCTGACTCTCTCGTTTCTTGGGGATCGACGATCAGACTTCAAAGAAAGCAGCACCCTGGAATTCATGACCAACTCTCAACAAATCGAACTAACCATCTGCTAGGTAATTCACGACTGCTCATACCTGCGGTTCCTTATATACTTTATATAAAATCATTATTATTATTGTAATAGTAATTGATCACCTTTTACCATTTGACCTTGGATCAAGGCCTCTACGTTAATCCACCTACCGCTCAAAAAAAGTACGAGTAGTTGCCACAGAATAAAAACATTTACATACACGGACGGATCTTACTTCTTCACTCACCGAAAAGGAACAATTTTATCTTACGGAATGGGCCATCATTTTTGTAAAAATTGCCAACAAAGTGGGCCAGATTTTTTGATTTTCATGAACACAAATCGAGGATGAGAAGAATTATGAATAATTCATTCTTGGCACTGACCATCAGTTACAGTTTTCTTCACCTTTAACACCATGACCTCTCGATTGTCTTGATCGAACCAGGCACTCACATGGACCCCATGATCCACCGTCATGTGATAAATTTGATCCTGACACCGTTCCTGCCGGTAAACTGATCGCGGGTCAGCCCGTAAGACCTCCACAATGGCCTGATTCAAATCACCGGGACCCTTCAACTTCCGAAGATCCAAATCACCCTCCAAATTGGCCAATTGCTGAGCCGCTGTCGGACTGAAAATCACGCTCAAATCGTCATTGGGGTTATTAATCCACTTGGGTGTGCGCACTTTTGTGTCCCCATGGGACTCAGCCTTCCACGGTGAGTCGTAGTCCGGAATGTAGGGCTTGATATCTAATACGGGAGTGTCTTGAATCAAATCGATGCCCGAGAGTTCGACCCGATCGTCGAAAACAGCCTCGATTTTAGCCAGGGTCAAACCAATCGGATTGGGTCGATGCGGGCTGCGAGTGGAGAACAGGCCGACCCGTTCTTTGAGCCGAGGTGGACACACCTTGGTTTTGACAAACTGTTTGGGCCCGTTGTTCCGATGGAAGACAAAAAGCAGCCACACGTGCGAGAAGCCGGACAAGCCTTGCAAAGCGTAGTGGAGGTTATGAATGCCCCCGTTCAATTCGGGTCCATGGAGGATGAGCGTGCCCACGGCCGTGGGACTGAGTCCGGATTGGCGAGGCGTGCCATTTTTGCTTTGGAAACAAGAGTGTATGGTGCCAATAGGCCGCCAGTCCCATGGGGGCGGGTCAGCCGCATCCGGGGCCAATGGGGCCACGGGCTGGGCCGACTCAGCATGCAACTGGGCCAGGGATGCTCGAATCTTTTGAACGTCTTGAAGGTGTTTTTGCCTCAAACCGTGAAGATTGGACCTGTAAATCAGAATACACACACCGCCGCTTATTTTGTAATCTAATGGAGTTCTTAGGATAAGAAGAACTTTTGAATCAAATCGGAGTCGAACACGATGAGTTATCCATGCTCCAGGGTGTGCAAAGCACTCTCGACCAACCAATCTAACACGTCCAGAGGTCGTGAGGACAGTTTCGTATTTTATCGCCGCCCAGATTCCGAGGTCAGAACTCCCTCCCTGTCTCAACACCTCGATTCACCTCAAATTCTTCAGCTCCGATCGAATGACACAGAGTTGTTGCCAATGCTGGTCGAGTGTCGCATGGGCCATGGTTAAGCGCGTCATACCATTTTTGGGGGCATCTCAACTCGATCTAATGATTTCCACCTCCTGGATTCCTGGATTCCTGGATGCATGCACCCTTCACAGGTCCGCGGAGTATTCTCTTTTGTCCGCGCACCTCAAGCATCAAAACAAAACAGAAAGACACATGTTGTGTTTACCAATTAAGCCAATCAGAGAAGACCAGCCAGCCTTGATAAAGTCCTGAGGACCAATCAGAGAGCACAACCCAATATCAGGCTCGCCAATAAATTCTTTATGATGCCAGATTAAGCTGCGTCTAGGGGGGGGTACCACTTTTACTCAGTATAGATGATGGCTCTGGTGCTTTTATCTATCTTTTAGTCCATTTTGAGTTAAGCTATTATGAAAATACATTGGTCCAGAAATACAACTCGTTTTGTGCGAGCCTGATTTTAGGGTCTGACCCATCGGGTCGTGTGACTACCGACAGGATGGCTGGCCTGATTTCCAGCTGATGAAGAAGGCTTCATGGGCAGGCGGTGGCTTGGCTCCATTGGCCCAACATTCCGGTAGCTAGCGTGGCCAAATACGGCCTTTCTTTCCAACATGGCTGCTATGCTTGTCTACGAATAATGAACGCATTGGATGAAATGGATTGGGGAAGATGCATGACAATTCAATATCTTAACCAGAGTGTAAGCCAACTAAACAATGTCAATGGCTATGTGAAGGTCAGGGTACATGGCCGGGGTGAGGTGGGAAATGAGCCACCATGAGCGTGATGAGTAGGGTGCTTAGTGTCTCCAGAAACAGTCCAAGATTGGACTGTTATCCTCCTTTTCATACTGATTTTGCTTCCCTATCGCACCATTATACCCATCATTAGACCAATAATACCGAAGTAAAGTATCTTGGTCATTCATTGACGGATGCCATTGCTCGATATTGGCTGATTTGGTCACTCTATTACCCGGCTGTCCCCATTTTGCGCTTTCCTGTACATGTTAGATGGGTCAAGCTGGAATTAGTGTTGTGTGTGACTTTGGGGCGACTCTGTTGACTCGACGACATTATCCTTATTATTATTGTGGCATCTTTGGTGTTCTTGGTTTTGGCCTTCAGCCACTGACTGAGCGCGTGTGTCCCTGTGACTGTGGCGGCCGTGCGGCTTGATCATTGAGGATGGCGGCCACTCTCTCGCCCAACTCGGGGGGCGCCACGGGTCCTTCCGATGGGAAACGCTCCGAGAAATTCGAAGAGGCTCGGTTCTTGCGCGAATTGGTCCATCTGAAAGATACGCAAGAATCCATTCAAGGCTTGAGTGCGTGGTGCCTCCGGAACCGCAAATCCGCCTACAAAATCGCCCGTTGTTGGCTTAAGGTCATCCAGAAGGTCAAGGTGGAGCAACGGCTGCCGTTGTTCTACTTGGTCAATGATGTGGTTCAACACGCCAAAAAGCGGAATGTGAGCGAGATGCTGGCCAAGTTTGGCCCGGTCATCCGGGAATCGTTGCCGCACGTGCGCGAAGCCAAGATCGCCGAGCGCGTCATTCGCGTCTTGGGCATTTGGCGGGAGCGCGAGATCTATGATCTGGCCTTTATGAACGAGTTGCTGGCCATCATGGCCGGCCACGACCACGACGAAGGCGGGGCCAAGAGCGAGGCCGACCAAGATATCGTGGACAATTTTCAGGTCAGTCCTACCTTTGATTTGAAACCCTTGATCAGCCTGACCCAGAATCAATCAGGTGGTTCAGACAATGGTCTTTTTAGATTCTAGTTTTGCATGTGGGGTGCTCGATCTAACTTTGTTTGAACTGACACTAAAAATTACAGGCTGATGAAAAGTAGGTTGCAAAAGTTGGTTGACGCAAGTAGAAAGAGGGCCCAATGATTCCAACTATTTTAAGCCAATGGAGGGTAGGCCGGTTTTTTTGAACTACCGCCCATCAGAGCTGAACCCAATGTATCACGGAATTCACGTGAACCGTTATTTTTAGGCCATGAGGCCAACATTGTGGATTAAGAGAGTTAATCCATGCCGTATTATTTGCAGCCCACTCAATTGTGTACGCAATTGAAAATTATGAAGGCCTTGGAGGATGACACGGACTACAAATTGAAGACGCTCCAAGAGTCAGAGGTCAATATCATTGACATTGAACCGCTTCGGGAACGCCTCAAAGATCGACAACACGGCAATGACTTCATTAATGACTTTGAAGATGGCCGGAAACGCATGGAACAGTATATCAAGGCCTTAGATCGTGAGATCGGCAAACGAAGACAAGTAGTGGAGCTTCTTCAGCAGGGCAAGAAATATTACGAGAGCCTCTTGGGTGAGGCTGACATCGTCGCCACGGTAAGTGAATCCACGGTATGGACCCATTTTGGACTGGAATGGAATATGATCCCTCCTTTCTCTTTGTAAATAGGCTTACACTAATTTTGGCAAACGCTTGGAAAATGTCAGAACCAAGTTGGTGACGGAGAAGTTGGTGGATTTGGAAAAGAATCAAAACTTGACCAGCATTAGTCCCATTCCCAGTCCCGACTACGATGCCCCTTCACCCCAAGCCGATGAAATGGAATTAGAATTGCCGGACGACGACGAACCGCCCTCGCACATCGCTATCAACGAGCCCGCTGAGGGCAGCCATGCAGCCGAATCACACTATCAAGATCAAGGCGGACCCCCAGCCCCGCCTCCACCGTCATTGCGCCATTCCTTGGGTAGTGCCGGACCGGTCGGAGGGGACCTCAATTCGCGGCTCGATTCGTTTCGAAACAACATCCAGGTGAGCGACTAACCTTAACCTTCAACCCTCAACTCTTCGCACGACTGAATTGTGCCTTTCTCAACCCATTGATGACTTACTTTGCTCCAGGGCACGAGTGGTCACATGGACACGAACGCCTCCTTCTCCCTGCCGTCGTCGTCAACCACGACATTGCCTTCAGCAGTTCCCCTGGCACCCTCTACCGCCTCCAGTTCAAACGCCTCCATGGGATCTCGCCGAGCCTCCAAGTCGTCCTCTTCGAATGATTACAGCATTTCCGAATTCCTCACGAAGCTGGCCTCAGGTGAGGCTGTGGATGTGGACAAGTTCACGGGTGGGAGCAAACTCACCACTAAACCTACTGCGGCCTTGTCCGATCCGCCTCGACATCACGCTCCACCTGCACCCCCTCGTATGAGTGCTGGGACTCCTGGGGAGAACTTTTGGGCCGGTTACGGTGGCCACGATCCCATGGGGCCGTCTGATATGGAGATGGAACCCATTCCCGATTGGCAGTTGGAAGCTCGAGACGAATCTCCCCCTGAAGAGGCTCATTACAACAACGTGGCTTTGGCTCGCATGGCCGCCAAGAAAGAGGTCAATTTGATCAGTTTAACCCGAGAAGAATCGGGCACAAATGGTGGTGCCCTGCATGTAGGGCCACCCTCCCACGCCCCACCACCACCCATGACCAAACCACCCCCTGTTATGGCCGAGACCCACGCTTACAGTCAACCCCCACCCGGACCGCCACCACATCGAGTTCATCATCCGCCCTCAGGCTTACAAAACATGAACGGTGGTCAAAACGGTTCCGCCCCACCGCCTCCTGCCGTCCCTTCGGGTGCACGTCCGTCATTGCAAGATCGTCTCAAATCCCTGGCGGGCGTAACCTTTGACTCGGCAGCGGGAGGCAAGGAGGGTGGTCCGTGGAATCATCAGGCGCCTGGGGCTCAACCCACGGGTCCACCTCCGCCCCGATTCCATCCCCCCGGTTCGGGTCCTCGACCGCCTCCCTTCTTTGATCAAGGCAACCCTAATCGGTTCCCGTTAGAAGGGAAAACCAATAACGACTTTAGACCCTATGCTCCTGTACCCATGCGTGGTAGAGGAGGCTTCCGAGGTACCCGCCCACCCCGTGCTCATTTTCATCGTGGGGGTCGGTGGTAGGAGATCGCTCGTCCATAGTGTCCTTCACTCTCCCTCTCCATCATCATCATCATCATCATCATCATCATCATCCGGCAATATCATCTCGTTATGTGCGTTTCTATCCCATCTTCTTCGAAAATACAAAGCCTAGCTTACCTGACCAACAACAGTCGGTCCTCGAACAGTTATTCTTAGAAAATGGAAAGCGATTTATTCATGAAACATAACAAATTTCTTGGATCAGGGTTTCATCGCCCCTTTAATTCCATCCCAATAAAAATCAAATGACATACAAGTTCCTGGGTGCATCGCTCGACTTCTTCTTCCGAGCATCCGCATGCACCTCGAAACTCAACTTGTGCGGCCCGCCTGCACTCAAAATGCTTTTCATAAAGTGTCCAATCCTGAGGATGGCATCCTCGGCTGAGGCATCGCCAATCCAGAGGGCAATGCGATACACCTTGGCCCGAATGGACACCACCGCCCCGTTGATGAGTCGACCCAGCGTGCCCAAGCAATCCTGTTCGCCGATCAGAGCCAAGACGAAATCCATCCACAACTGATCCAAGAGCGCTCGGTGATTGGCATGGCGTTTCAACACGAAGATCCAACGGCCTCCATGACGATTTAACTCATCTTCCCACATGGGTTGAATATCCTCCTTTGAAAAGAAACCAGAAACAAATTAATGATATAACCGGGCACCTCTTCTCTGGAACCAGAAGCTCTCGTGATTTACCTTGAATAGGCTATAATCGGTGTTGATGGGCAGGTTGGAGGGCGTTTCCAAATGATTGAACAGACTCCAGAATCCCTCCACGTGCTGAAAATTGGTGATGTAGCGAAGGTTTTCCTGAAAATTAGCGTTCCGATCCTCCTTGTAGAACCACAGACACCAGGCCTGTTCCAAAGGGTGCAGTCCAAACGAGGGCAGGAGAGCGTGGTCGACATTGGACGGCGGGCTGGTGGGTGGCGAGCTCAAGGCCCCGCCTTGGAGGTGGGCCAGGAAATCCGAGGGACAGGACGATGCCATGGCAGCACTGGCCATGATTTTGAGCTGAAGGTGAGAGGCAAGAACACGAAGACGACCAGGCGTGCAGATTTAGTCGTCCAACAACAACAACGAGAACTATCGGGTTTCTGCAGGGTGACCAATCGATACATGAGCATAAGCATGTCGATGATTAGTTGGTGATTTTACTACCTTTTAATACTTAATGTGGTCAATTCAGCTTATCCTAACCTGAACTACATTTAACGTTAAACTTTACTGCTTAAAGACTTTGCCAGGAGCTTACAAAGATGTACGATTGAGGGCAAATTACATTTCGAGTATTTGCAACTGGAGATGTAGGGTTGAGGGTCTCAGTCATTTGAGCTAGATTAGCAATGTCAGGTTACATTATTCCTCATCAATGAGCACTGACATTAAGCTCTGCATGTAGAAATTTCAATTGAATGAAAACGTTCCTGTTTAAAGGTCTTGGCGAATCAGAATGATAAGACTATTTTGCATATTCCGAACTGAGTGGCCAAACCAAGCAAGAACTAATTGAGCCAAAAACTCTTTCCTCCTATGCCCAAACCAGTTAGCTCTATTTTGATTGTTTTCGATGTTTCGAGGGATAGAGATGATCAATTTTCCTTTATCATTTAAAGACCTTCATCGCCATAGCAACCCTGAATTTGGCATTGGCTAGTTAAATGTATTTCCGCTAAGGAAGACAAGTCTTAAAAGAGTCCCTTCTGAATCTAACAGAGAAACGAGGCGATTTTGCTTTGAAATCAGACGTCCCATTCTAAATGAAGAATATCTTTATTTTGTGGTTTGGTTGTTTGCGGGCTTTTCTAATATCTACAGCGAATCAATACTGCTAAAGAGAAAGGTTAAATTTCGTCTTTTGGCATAGAGGTTTCGTCTTTGGATGTAAACAAACCCCCCACTAGTTAGATGCCTGATTTTTCTCCTCAACCAAGTTGTGGACGGTAGTTAGATCGTTGTTAGGAGTTAAATTTGAATATGATTGTCCACGTCGTTTCGTAAAACCACATCTAAAACAAGTTAGATGACAATAAACAACTCAAAACCTGCCCCTTAATTTTGAGGAAGACTGATAGAACTTGTTTGATGAGTTTGGCGTGCAGAAAATTGTCAAAAGCCTGATTCCTCAATATGGATGTCTGTTTTAATTGGAAAGAAGCCAAACCTTTTACATGAGCACATGGGCAGACAACTATTGCTTTGTTAAATCGACTTTTTCGTTAACTGATATTACGAACTGGGCTTTTCACAGTAGTTAAAATGCTTGATAAAGTTTTGATAGAAAAAGCTCAAACACATCTTGACATTTTTCTAGTGCGTAGAACCATAACGAAACCGCTCGGTGTTATTGCTTAATGGACCTCTAGCTCAGATCAAAACCTTACATCCCTAAAAACATTCACAAAAAATCAATATTTTTCTTGAATCGTAAGCTTGATATTTTTCACATTTGTATATTGATATATAGACATTTGTGTCTACCACACAAAGAACATTTTTGCAAGTGCCATAGACAATCGGAATAAAGTAAACGACTTGTACAGCAATTGTACAAATGTTTGAGTTGGTGGTCGATTTTCCAGACCCTAGTTCTTCCTAACTTTACATAGGACGGAAAAAATAATTTGTGAACTTGTCAAGTTCCGCAAAGTAACGTCAATGCGGTCGAAAATGTTCTCCTTTTAACTTGGTGACACTGGAAAGCGATCTTTCATTCCGAGCTCTTGAATGAAAAAGTGAGCTGAGTAGTAGACAGGTATGAGGAGCCCATCGCGCCGATCCGGTGCATCCCTCACAAGCCCTGGATGCAGGGAACATCCAATAGATAGCACAAATATTGCCAACGTGGAAATGATCCATCCATGGTTCAAACTCAAGGAGTATTGATCTGAAACAGTAAGCATGAGATAGGATGTTGATTCTATTAATTCGTTGTTAAGTAAGAACTCGTCCCATCAAACCTGGCAAATAGTAGATGTCAGCAAGGTACCAAACGCCTCGAAATGAATTGATGGTGACTACGCCGCCCGTAAAGGCAAAACTGAAGTTCAGGAACCATTTTGTGCTCTTTATGGCGCATCCTTGGCCTTCTGATAGGTGTACGTTCATGATTGGGAATTGGACAAAGCAGAGAAGAACTGCACCAATGAACCCAAAAAGCTGGAAGAAATATGCTCTTCCGTGAGAACCTCTTGCGGATAACGATTCCAAACAAACAAACCAGCTTTCCCCACCAGCGACATCCAGGCGGAAAATGTGTATCCCACGGCGTAATATTTTGACCCACTATCTATCAGAGTCCAAATTCCGTGCCAGAACAAGACAACAAACCCCTCCAAAATCAAGGTCAAGGTAATATCTCCAATATTGAGAAGTAACGACTCAGATTCCTAAATGCAAGAAAAAAAGGAATATCCTTACATTTCCAGTGGAGCAAATCAGACTAATCTCTCATGGGATGGAAAAAAAGTCTTACCCCGTTGTTAAAATATGTAGCTGTTTGGCAGCAATTAGATGACGTGTCTAAAACGATGCCCAAGGGAGCACTGATTGTCGACTTTAAGGTTTTGAATAAGGTCAAGATCAGAGTTCCTGCAACCATTGTTCCCACTGCCACCAAAGGGGATGTGCCTGATAAACAATCGATGCCATCCCAGATGCCTTTCCAATACATGATATCACTGATGCCAATGAGTACACTATATAGCCTGGCAACTAATTTGAACCGGATGCATTTAGAGTGACCGGCCAAATACTTGATGTGGTGTTGGAAATATTGCAAGATGAACGACATCGTAAAGCCTCCCATCAGGCATATTAGATTCGGTGTGATGCAATCGTCCTGAAAATGAAATTTGAATTTTTCACTTCATTCCTTTAGAACACAACCACTTATCTTGGCTCGCACTTGCCTGGTATACTTTGTCCAGCACCAAAATTGTGTAGTCCCAAGTTCCTCTCCAGAAAAGGATGACTAATGGACCCAGGATCGCTTGGCACAATATCAGATCTAGCACAATTCGTATAACAAACGACCATTTTCTCTTCAAGAGAGCTTTCTGGCCGACAGAATTAATTTCTCCCACTTGCGCCTCGTAATCCGCGAGGATGTTTTCATAAACTGAATGTTCTTTTGAAAAAGTGGCGATCATATCTGACTTGTGTAATTGACTTGATCCTCACAATCGACCCCATTCAAACATTGTCCAGTACTAGCGTTGTAAGGGGAATAAAACTCCAATTGAAAACTGGAAACTGTCACTGAATGAGAGCTTGAGCATCGAAACAAATGGTCAAGTGGGTCGATTACTACAACAGTTTTGTTTAGTTTTCGGGAAAAAGTCGCTATTGCAAAAAACGTTTGTAGTCAATTACAAACATTTAAAGAATGGAAGAGTTTTCGAACTCAAGTTTTAGTATTTAATTGCTTATACATCACTGGTGTGCGTCAAGTTACAGGACAACAAAGAGTAGCTTGCGTGTTCGTGGATTATTTTTGTTGGAGACATTAGGAAAAAATCCAATTAAAGGGGAAATACTTCCCACCGAATCGCATTGGCTTCTGTCAATCTTGATTTATAAAAAGCAGTTATTACCTTGATCAAAATTAGTGTTCAAATGTCTTGATGGGGTTGAAGAGTAAAACTTTGACCAATATTAGGTTCGTTTTTGACTTGACAGACAGCAAAGCTGTTATCCTGTAGTATTTACTGTGTTGCTCA
Organism: Tigriopus californicus; assembly: GCF_007210705.1. NCBI lineage: Eukaryota > Metazoa > Arthropoda > Copepoda > Harpacticoida > Harpacticidae > Tigriopus > Tigriopus californicus. The sequence goes on from NC_081443.1 coordinate 2,240,195, forward strand.
AGTGATTACTCTTTCATTGCAAGGGCCCTCATAAATTGGTCACAGGACACAGGCCAGCTTGGAAACTCGTGATAACACTAACATATGTACGTCACTCAACACGTTGTGTAGAATCTTTTCTTTTCAAACCCCACCAAGTTATTAAGTTCGCTTAACTTAAAAATGAGTTCCAAACGCCGTGTTGCCTGGGCAAGTGAATTATTAGTAGAAAGACCAAATCCAAAAAAACAGTGTTTTATTTTCCGAAATGTACGATAGTTAAGTAATATTATAACTTCAGTCAAAATGGAGTCGTCACATTTGTGTAGTTCGTCAGACTCTTCTCAGCCTTTTCGAAGTCTTTCTCAGATAACGGAGGAATACTAATGGCCATCGCTCGCCGCCAGGGGGACTTTTCCATTTTGATTCCCTCGTTGCCAATCAACTCCACCTGATATTCCACATCTTGAACGTGGAAGAACGTGAAGTAGTGAAAGGCTATAGTGACGCCATCTTGAAGATTTGGTGGATCATGTATGATTCCAGGTTGAAGTGAGGCACTTGTGGATAACATCAGCATCAAAGCAGTTGCAATCATCCATCCATTTGTCAAGCTCTGAACGTAGCTCTCTGGGGAATCAAGGATTTGGTTTCTGTATATTTTGTTTACGCATACAAAAACTTGCACAAACTTACCGGTCAAATAGATCTCGTCAATGATGTACCATGTCCCTCTGAATGAGTTGACAGCAAAAAAAACGGCAAACAAACAGAAGAAAAGGTTCATCAGCGATTTGGACCAATTTGGAACATCTTTGGAGTTGAAGAATTGAAGGAGAGGGATTTGCCAGAGCAAAATGAGGAAACCTCCGAAAAATCCCACCAACTAGAGGAAATGCATGGTTGAAAATAATATTTGGTTGCAGGTTAATGATATTAGTGTTGTCACGTACGAACGAGATGGGTGCTGAAGGTCCATGGGTGTAATGAAAATGGTGGAACCCAATATCGATCAAGGTCCAAACGCCGTGCCAAACGAAAATTACACAGATCTCCAAAGCGGTGCTGACAATCACATTTCGGGTTTTGTGAACCAAAGTATCGTCATCCTAATAAGATGGAAAGGAAAGCATGATTTCCTCGTTGTTGCGAACGAACTGCGCTTGTGATCGTCAACACACCTTGTGTTCAAAATAAGGCTCCAAATGGCATAGATTTCCATCCACATCGAGAACAATTCCCATGGGAACACTAATCACGGATCGAAGTGCTCCACACGAAAACAAGACGCCGACTCCAACGGCTAGAATCAAGGCTGCTGCCAATATGGACTGGGCTTCAGTATAACAATCGATGCCATCCCAAACGCCTTTGAACATATAGATCTCAATGATGCCACATCCAATGTTAAACAAACGGGTCACGACCTTGTGCCACACCGTTCCACTTCGACCAGCTGCAAGTCGAATGGAGTCCTCGGCAAAATGAAGACTGATCGCTGCCACCAAAGAGGCCACCAAACACGTTATGTTGGTATAAACACACTCGTCCTAAAAGTTAGAGGTGGCAATTGAGAAACGGAACTCAATCGTTCTCCTTATGGCCAAATGTATGGTGGCTGTTATGCTTGATTCAACTACTGATCGTCGAAAAAGATTAGCGATGTCGAACTCACGCCAAAAACGAGCTCTTTGAGGAAGATCTTGGAATACTCCCAAGTGCCCCGCCAAAAGAGCACATCGAGCGGACAAATGATGAGATAACAAAAGAGGAAATCGAGAACGTATCGGGATGTGACCGCCAATTTCTCCCTCTTCAAATGCGACTTGCACTCATCCGTCAATTGACTGAATTGAGTCTCAAAGTCTTGAACGAAGAGGTCAAAGAGGCGGGTTGTGGTCGATGGTTGTGGAGAGGGGTTGGTTGATGGAGTAGACAAGGAAGGAGGTGTGAAGGTTTGGGTGGATTGATGGGAACTCAGAGAGTCGTGCATTCTATAACAACAATGAAGGTGGAGAAAGTACTCAAACATCGGGAATTCTATCCAACGGCCGGGGCTGTTCAAAGGCTCTTCAAAAGACACACAAGATTATAGTTGAGTGTACGGTATCTTGAAATAAGTCTAGCTTATGTTGGAACTTCTTGTCTTTGGAGAGGAGTGAAGCACCTCTCTCAAATCTCCTTGGTGAGTTACTACATGTGGCTTGGATAACTGATGAACACCCATATTTTTCACAGTTGCCAATCAACGGGAAGTACCCTCCAATGAACTCTGCTGTCAATTACATTGCTTCTGGTCTCACTTTTGACTCACCTGCTATTGTTAGTTGGGAGCTTTTGCAAAAATTCAAATGGTTGGAAGACAATGAAAACAGTCCCCACATATCCTACTACTTGCTTGAGATGGCAAGATCGACTGAGCTCAAAATGGTTTGAATTGATCATCTCTATTTGTGAACCAAACACAAATGTCAACTTCAGCGCGTTTGCACTTGAGTACTCACCTAGTTGCAGTATTGTTTCGTGAGTACTTGTATATCATCGCTCTCGTTGTCCATCATCCCCATCCATTGCCAAGATGCAATGGCTGAAAAATGCCGGTTCAAGTAAATTGCCATTGTCATTGTCAACGCTCGATCTGGCCACACCTGTGTTTTTAGATCTTTTCACACCTATCCATCCTCTCCCTCCCCTCCTCCCCCCTCCCTCCTTCCTCCCGTAAGTTAATCTTCATTTTCCGTGGGCATGCATTCAATTGATCGAGGAGATGTTCTAAAGACGGCTCCGTTGGTTGTTGGTTCCCTTAACGGATTCTCCCCTTTGCTTAGATGTACGAAAAATAGCCGATTCCGTTCGGATCTAGGCCATGTCGAATGGCTTCTCACAAACTGCTAAGACGCAATTTCTGGACAATCCCGGAGCAAGAGAATGACATTTAATAGAAAAACTTACCGTTGTCAACAAATTAGGTATATACGACGAGTACTTTTCAGACTTGGTCTTTTTGAGAACCTGATTGCTTAACGGAGAGTTGACATCCAATTTCAGTGGCATTTCTTTAGGCCTGTATCAAGGAGTGAGTTGATCTTTGAGGAGCTTGGCGCACCAAGAGAACGATTATGAATTACATAAAGGACTCCATCGCATTGCATGTGGTTATGAGATGTGTCGAGATAATTGAAAGGTGCATCCAACAACTATTGTCTGTCCTCAAGCATGTCCATTGGTGCTCATCGATTGGACGGAGCATCCTCATCTTATTCCCTTTTTCCTTTTTTTCCTTTGTTTCGGTCCATTCTTGTGCCACTTGTGTTGCTTAACGTCACGAAAAGCATGATTTACGTGTACTCTAGTACATGAACACATGAAGAAAATGGTGCACTCCAGAGTTACGCAAGTTTTTCATTGACGCCTGCCTGAGCGTATTAGGATGTGCCGGTGATTTAGCCTATCCAAGCATGGCCAAAGCGCTCTATGTGAAAAAGTAGTGCTGGTTTTGCCTTTTGACATTTTTTGTTCAAGACTGATTTTCAGATACTCCTATCGCATTTATTAGAATATGTTAAATGCTATAAACAAATTTTAAATTTGAAGTGTTGTGATTGAGGACATCAATGTTCATACAGAATTATTTATTTCACTGAATGCAAGAGGCAGAAGTGATCTCCTCAGACATGATTTGGCTTTGGACTTAGTTTATTTTACATAGTATTTTGATTTTTAGAGATTATCAAACTGAAATTGATATTCAATCGGTTAGTTCGTGAATAAAAGCAAATGAGATTTTTGTATATAAGGCTATTTTGTGCTCTACTGGTTGGCCGCAAATATGCGGCCCGCGGTATGCAGAAAGCATGCAATCTACTCGCCCATTCTTTGGTCAAAATTAGCCCTCCTAATTTAGTTTATTATTATTTGTTTACTATTTAGTTCAAAGCTGTGTTGTTGTTCTTTTAAAGCGGTTAACAAACGTTCAAAAAATAAAAATATGCACATAAAAATTACGGTCACAGGATATAAACGGCGACAATCTAGAAAATACTGATAAAAGAACTTACCCTCAATTGTGTTTGTATTATTTACGTTGGTAGCTCTTGATACTTCTTTGAAGACAAAACTAAAAAGGCAGACTTCCAAAATGATTTCCTACCATAAAGGATGCGATCTTACATTTCGTGTTTGAAAAAAAAAACCTTGTATTTTTTCTTAATTTTAGAAATTCAAGATTGATAATTTTTACCCCGTCTTTTAATTGCTTTTCAACATTATCCGGTGCGAAAGAAATACTCAGGCAGTGATTGCAAATTTTTTATGGCAGTTACTTTTAATGTCCCTGGGACTAAGATAAACCATAATTCATTTGTTTTTGATATTGGCATCCTTCTATTCCTCAAATACCAATTATTGATTCGATTCCATGAATTTTTTGATTCCGGTTTGAAAATGGACGCTGGAAGTGACATGAACCTACCATAAACCTTCATTGTAGTTCCAATTGCATATCTAGAAATCGTGAAAAGCTTTAACGTTAGATTTGATGATACTCTTACGTATAAAGAACTCATATGGGGACTTGGCATTTCCAATCTCTCCTCAAAGATGAGTGGCGGGAACAAATGGTTGTAATTGATTATTTCAACGACTTTGTATGGGGAAATAAATCAGTGGGAACATTGAAACTCTCTTTCTCCTAAATCCCAAAGCCCAATTCGAGACGCAAGACTGTACAGACAAAGGAGGTTGTGATTGTTCGTCTTTTTGCTTGAAAATGGAACTAGAAAACTGGAACTGGAATAACATGATCGATATTGCATGTCCAATAAGCCCATGTTTCAATCACAACAAAACACAACAGACCCAATTTCATATTCGAACTCAGCACGAGATTATTGAACCGTCGTAAATGGTCCAAAAAGCCTCGAAACATCAAGTATTCATTCAACACAAAGGGGAATAACTTTTCCTTAGGGTCCCGCAATAACCTTAAGTCACGGAGTGTTAAAACTCGCTCAACCTCGTAAGATGTGATTCCGTTGTGCTCTTGATATCAAAAGCTCTTTGGTATGAATCCAAAGTAACATAATTTCTTTGCAAAACTTGTCATTTTTACATCTTGAGTGGGAATTATTTTTTATCGTGGTAACCAATAAGGGATCAAGTAAATATTTCTGATACCCAATATAGTATCTGAAAAAAGAAATTCTAAAGTGTACTGATACAGGTGATTGAACAATATTTGGACATGCTTTTAATTAAAGTGTAAGTTTCGTTAACACTTTTCATTGAAACGAAATAATTCTTTTAAAGTTTAAAATCTAGCTTTTGCCATTTTCCTCCTTAAAACGTCATTATTTTGAAGCTGTTTGCTAAAGGAAAACTTGAAAAAAAGTGGGACAGTGGTCAATTTGGTGATCGAAAATCATGTTATGACAACTTGGACGGGAGCCCAATTTGCGGAGTAATTATAGTCCTTGAAGATGAAGGCGACAAAAAGCTTTTAAGATATGGATCGCAATCAATGAATCATCCCAATTTCAAAAGACCATTATTCTCCACTGGAAACTTGGGTAAACAAGTGGACAAATAAACTCGCCGTCCATTTTGAGCAATAACGGCTTGGTCCAACGCTTGTTCAAGATACGGTACGTATTGGACACATGGTACTTCAATAGATATGGCTCCATGGTGTTGAATTAAAATCCTGTATCTTACACCTAAACTCTACATAGCGCACTACAACATCATCTGAACTATCGAGACTCCTCCAGTCCATTTATACTAGCCCAAATGACTCCCAAAAGTTTCAAGTCGTTGTAGTCAAGTTAGCTTGAGGTGAAACAAAACAAAAATCCTCCTACCGCCACATCAACACAGACCTTTTTCCGTGACAGATCCTCCCCCTTCTCCTCCTCCTCCTCCCCCTTCTCAAAGTTCTTGCCTCGAGTCCATCGGCGGCGTTGACCAGCTACACAGTGAATTGAAAATGAAATTGAACGGCTTGATCTGAAGGAGGATTGTTAGCGTTGTATCTTGTAACGAAATTATAATAACATTTGTTGGACATGCTAATAAGGTATTCGATTCAGTAAAATGCTTGTAGCAATGGGGTCAATACTAAGTCAGCTGTGCAATATTGGCATAATAGGGGTTGGGAAACTTTCTACGCCACTAGGCCTATGCAATTTCAACAATAATAATAATAAGTCAATATACAGGGGGAACGTAATTGGCTAACCTTTTATCACACTACTGTACGGCCTTCTAGTGGGCACGCGGTGTAGCTGGAAAGGTGGCATTTTTCTCCATTACAAGAGAGAAAGAGAGATCTAGATCGGCTTTTCTTTAGGCATCAAAATCACTAATGGAATCATTGAAATTGTTGAGTCATCAACTGATTACAGAGAAACGTGGGCCGCAAAGCAAATTCGGCACAATCAAAGTTGATATCAACTCGACTGAAGACAAATTCCGAAGCTTTCACACGCCAACCAAACACCAACCAACCAACCAAGTCACTTAATGCGCTTTGACCGCTCGGTTAACCACGTTGAAGATTATAAATAGATATTATTGAAACACTTGAAGGCAGTTGGCCAACTCTTTCTTGGAATCGGACTTTCTCTTGATCTCAATTATCTTGTCTTGAGTTAATTCTTCTCTGTCATGACTCCTTGATTTTAATTTCTACTCTGCTTTTACTCATCATGTTTTAACTACCCTGAAAAAGTGCGTCAACAGTCGGTGAAACCAAGGATTTCTAGTTGCTGTTACGAACCTTCTCACATTTTTTTTTCTCATTCCCAAAACTCGAACTAATACAACCATCCTCTTTATTTACTGTAAATTAACGTATTATATTTTTCGTTGGTGTTTGCTGATTTTTTTCATTTCATGTCATTAAGCTCAGACGAAGAAAGTTTGCAAAGCACGAAAACGAAAAATGCATCTTTGTCAAAGGTCCCAAAACTTGCATTTAACGCATTAAGTTTTCAAATGATTACAGGTAGATCAGAAGTGTTTCCGGCTTGCAGGTTTCATTTCAATCCAAGTAGGGTCCAAAGCGAACCGAGTTTCTTGTCTTGCTTTTTAACATTTGTCTACTCAAAGGGAATTATCGCCTCCACAAAGCTCGAACTGTCAACAGGAACAAAAGATCCATTAAGTGGTTTTTTATCGTCTTTATTTATCAAACCCGCCAAGACGAACCCGATCCCAGAGCTGAGTTGCCGACCATTCGAAGACAGAGATATCAAAACCAATGATGACGAGATGACGACGACCATTTAAAAGAAGCGAGAGTGGTGACTAATAAAACATCTTTTTTATTACTATTTCCATATGATGACGAATAAAAAGATATGTATGCTACAGATGTGATCGAATGGTTGATTGGGGAGATAAAGTCCATCTTTGTTCTTAGTTCTTTCCGCTCTTCAGGCATCCTTTTAAGTTTTCCATTCCTTCTCAAATTCCAAATTCACTAATCTTAATGAAGAGATGGAGTTGGAAAACATCGTGGAGCAAAACTCCTTTAACACAACGAACTTTGTGCAACAACTGAGGATACAATTTCGAGCTAAAAGCAACCATTCTGACAAAACATGAAAATGTTCTTAGATATTCCCATTTAATCAACAGGGGTGGTTTGCCGAGATTTGGGCTTGGGATCAGTTTCCGAGTTTTGGTTAGCCAAAGCAGAATTAGCGTTTTGCTGCATCAGCTGATAGTAACGGGCCAAGTACTCTTGTGGGTTAATCGAGGAATTCTCCATATTCTGATGGTTGAGAGGATGGATCATCGGGGCCCAAGGGAACCCTGGTACTGGCCGAAAGGCACCATTGAATACGGAAGAGGTCTTGACATGGCTCTCCTCCTCGTCCAAATCTTTTTTGACGATCGGTGGTGACCCGGGAGCAGCGATCGAGTCTTGATCGTCTGAATGGACCGATTTGTCGTTGTCATCTCGAGCTCCAACACTGACCACATCCACATCTTCGGCCTTGACGTCCTTCTCCTCATCCGTTTCGTGATTGCGATCCTCTTCGGAAATGGGATTAGAATGCGTAGGGGAGAAGATCATGGATCCACCCAGATTGATCTTGAACTTGGCGGGAGAGGGAGACTTTTGGGACGGTTCATCGTCTCGCTTATCTTCATCCGAATGACCATGAGAAGATCCCTGATCCAACAAAGAGGCCATATCGAATTGCCTTTTCCTAGAGGGAAACGTCTCGGAGACGGTGCAAATTGGGGTGGGCATGACTGGTTGCCGATGTGGATTATGGGAGAGAAGGGTGGGCGAGGCGAGATGATGGTGATGAAAAAGTGGTGGCCAAGCTCCAGGGAGAAGAGGTGAAACTGTCATGGGGTGCAATGGGGGCGGAGGGGAAGGGGAATCCTCCTCATCCACTGCTAGTCCCATGTGGCGTCTGACTTTGCGTTGGGCTTTTCTTCGTCGATAATCGCCTCGGGCGAAGTCGTCTTCACAAGCCGGATGAATCGCCCAATAGTGACCTTTCCCATTGGCGGCACGACCAGCCTTGATGAAGCAATCGTTCAAGGACAAGTTGTGTCGTATGGAGTTCCTCCAGCCAGGACCCCGATGTCGAAAATAGCTAAAATTGTCCAAGATGTACTGGTAGATATCTGCCAAGACCAGCTTCTTGTCGGGAACACTCAAGATGGCCATGGCGATCAAACCAATGTAGGAATGTTGGGGTTTGGGTTCTTCAGGGAGTCGGAACAATCTTGGATCGAATTTACCATAAGGATAGAGCGGATGGTGGAAGTCCGGAGGAGGCAGACCTGCGGGTCCAGGGAAACCTCGTCCTGGCGTTGGGATATTAGGAAATTGTGGGGTGTTCCCACCCGCTGGTCCTCCCCCCAAAAGCGGGTGAATGAATCTCATCCTATCGGCTAAGGCCAAGGTGTAAAGTTGCTGAAGTCGAATGTGGTCAAAGTTAGGTGCCATAGCTGGATTGCCCACCGGTTGAGGGTTAGTCAAATTCATTAGCCCACCAGGCATTGTGGGAGGATGAGGATTGGGTCCGGATGGGGCAGACGTGGTTTGAATGGGCGACGTATTTCGCGAGGCCGAAATGGGAAAGCTCTGCGGCATAGGTTTAATCAGATGGGCCTGATTCGAGGTCACAGGTGGGGACACTATTGGAGGCATGGCAAGATCGAGACTCTTCCTGAGAGTCGTGGGCACGACACAAGATGAGGTAGTACCACCACTAATGGTTCCAACTGTGCTCATAGCCGATCCACTCAGCCCAGTCGAGGAGTATGAATGGAAATGCTCAAGTTGTCGGTGTGTTCGTTCCTCTTGTCTCAGGACAAGGCGAACAACGATTGGACGTGTGAATGGTTTGGAGACAGTTTCCAATCTGAGATGGTGGATTGGATCAGAAGTGGCAAAAACTCTCTCTTTCCCGATTCTCGCCTCCCCATCCCCAAGTGGCGGGGCCAAAGTGTACCAAAAACTGGTGTGCAACGGTATGCCAAACAAGACAAGAGAGCAACCATTTGAGAAAATATTTGTCGACAGCTCCTGGTCTCCTGGTCTCGCCAGCTCTCGATGGTGGTGCTGGTGCTGGTGATGGAAGTGATCGAAGTAGTCGTCTGGGTGGTGGGGATGGTAGTGGTGGTTCGAATGGAAGAAACGGCAGGTCGGTCGGTCGGTCGCTTGGTCGGTGGGTTAGTGGATGAGTGAGTGAGAAGAAGTATCCATCCACAAGCGCGTTTTCTCCTCGACTTCCTCGACTCCGACGATCGTCCAAGCGAGATCGGTGATCTTTCTTCCCCCCTGTCTCCCTCTCTTTGGCCTTCCGATGGTTTTCAGAGAGAGAAGACGCCGGTGGTTTGAGTTGTTGGTTCAACAAACGCCCCATGCAACGGCGGTGATTGGCGGCCAAGATCAGTCGGAAGCGCTCTCATTGGTCGAGAGATCGACGAGGGGAGTGTCGGCCAGACCGGGACCCGACATTGATTGATGAGGGCAAACACACTACTGTACGGCGACCTCGGAACAAACCACCATCGCACACTGCTTTGTATATTCAATCTGTGTGTGTGTACAAACGTAAAGACAGGTAAAAAAACAGAAAATCTTTTTTGCATACCTCATTCGTATTTGTCTCCACGTGTCGATGACTCCCGATACCACGGGGTGTTTTGGACTTATCTGAATACTTGGGAGACAATGGGGTTCTCTTGCCATGAAATACCGATCAAATGTGTCGACTCACTGCTTGTCCAAGTGAATAAAACCATTTTGGAGGTATGTCACACTCGCCAGAAGAGCATGACTGTTTGACTGGCTAGTAATTAGAGGGCGAAAAAGGATATTTACCGGTAAAACAAAAAGACTTTGCCATCTGTATTTTCCTACTATCTTCTGTCCGATCCCCAAGCAAGTTCTTTTCAATTTTCCTCCACGCAGACAGAGACATTTTCCTCGGCCAAGGGATCAAGGGATTGGCTTCTACCCCCTAAGGAGAGGCGTTTTGAAGTGGAGTTTAACAGTGCGTGAATTCCGTTGGTGATGAAGACTTGATCGATGCGGGTGATTGCACCTCGACCCAATCAGTTCTTTGAGTTGGAAACATTTAATTGTCATCGCTTTCACACTATTTTGCCCTCACATAGACACACATAAAGGCGACGATGTGTGTCCTGTGTTCTGTATACAAATGTGCTTGAATCAAATTTGTCAACCTCCTAACGACGAGTATTTATTTAGGAGCAAATTTGACGACCATCCGAGGTCCTCCATTGATTCATTCCTCCATCCATCCATCCACCCATGTATCTATCCACGGGTTCGTGAATCGTTCGTCCGTCCGTCCGTCCGTCTAACCATTGGTTCCACTCAACCTGAACAAATCCATGCGAGTGCGTCGGGTCTCAGGATCCAAAATCAGAATCAAATAGATAAATGTATGCACTAAGGACTGGCGTGTGTCCACATGACGGATCATCCAGAGGGATTCATCACAAAAAGCTACCATCACTCATCCTCGGATTTCTAAACCTTTTGCCCCTCGAGCAGGAACTCATCCCAGAAATTAGTCAACTGAAGATACACACTATTGAATAAGTTCAGTTTGATTCATATTTTTCAGTTTCTCACTTTCCGCCAAAAAATGAGATTTCACTACAATACCAGGGCCGACTTCTAGATATCCAATGCTGCTTGGTGTGCTAGTTGGGTGGGACCAATTTAATGTTCACATCACACAAAAGAACGATTCGAGTCCATCTTGATGGGAAATCATGACAGTTGTAATTGTTGTTCGTTGTATGGTTAAATACTGTCCTCGTTATGCATGCAATAACGCCAAATGGGAATTAGTCACGAAGACTTCATTTGACTACTTACAGTACATTTATTATGTTTATCCCGAGCATCTCATGGGAGAAAGAGCTTCCAACACGAACGAACCAGCGTTGCTCTTCGAAGGTGGGTTTGTTACCGTGTTGATTTTCATTGTTGACACAAGACATTTTATCCCGACCAAAACTGACAGGCTAACTAACAAGTTGTTGATTTCTCATGGACTGTTCCAACTCCTCGGAAATCGCTGAGATCTTGAAAAGCGTTGATGAACCTAGTCAATGAAGAAAAATGATAATAAACAAATCACTTGAGCTGCCTATGGGCCACCTTTCCCAGGGTCGCCTAAGATGACGGGTTAAACATCAAGCCAGGGTCTTTTTTCGGGAGGGATGGGCGTGAGCATCTACCAACATGTTTGCCTAGATCAGTTTCCATACAAATTTGGTGTCAAAATCCCCGAAAATGGTGGGAAACTCGCGCAAGATAAACAGAACAAGACACTCAACAACAATCGGGTTCACAGCCCAAGTTTGCCTCGAAACACGCAATTTTCTCCTGGGTGTGTAAATTCATCTTGAAGGGGAAGGAAACCAGGATCCCTCCCGAGGTCCCAAAGCATTGGATGAAATCACCAAAGAGGAAGTTGTCGTTGTTCTCCACCAAAATAGAGCCAAACAAGGACGTCATTCTGCGTGACCCTTTATCCCCATGATATGGAAAGAGTGCTGGGGAGCAAATATTTCAAACACAAAAACATGTTTCTCTATCTGGTGACATCTGAATGCACTTCCAACCAGTGAATGGCACAGCACGGTTTAATTGCTGATAATTGGGATTAGCCGTCTATTCCGGATTGGTTTTGTCGGTTGTGTGTCCGTCTACTCTGCTCTGCTTTGGCTACTTCGAGCTCACTTCAACCAAGTGGTGACAAGGATGCCAAACGCAGTTGGAAACCACACACATATTCAGTTTTGAGTCGAGAGATCCGAAAAATTTGGCTCCCGGAGCGATGGATTGTTCGAAGAAATGTGTCAAAATATTTTGTGACAGTTTTCGCTCCTATCGGTCCGACCGATCTTGAGCGTGGTTTGGGGTTGCGTGTTTCTCATATTAAAAGACCATATAGGTGTTATGTGACAAGGCTCATTTGGCACCGATCTTTTGTGTCAATCCCGGGGTAGGAATAGAATAACACGCATTTTTATCGAGGACAACCAGCCCATTATGGGGCGCTCAACGCTGCTTCCAAAGTTCCAACCAACGAGAAGGGATCGAGCAGCAAAAAGTGAATTGCTTTGACATTCGAGTGTTTTTGTAAGCACTCAACCACTGCACAACCACCAACAACATTAACAGCCACCATAATAGGGTGGAGCAAAAAGCAGAGGGGGGGG